>NC_047659.1:148236974-148342677 GCF_011762505.2 Arvicanthis niloticus
GAGAGAAGAGAGGACAGAAGGGCATCTAAAGAGAGCAGAGAACAGAAGGGCATCCAGAAAGAGGAGAAGACAGAAGGGCATCGGTAGATAGGAGAAGACAGAATTGCATCCATAGGGATTAGAGCAAAGAAGGGCATCGACATAAAATAGTACAGAAGGCCATACAGAGAGAGGAGAAGACAGAATGGAATCCAAAGAGAGGAGAGAACAGAAGGGCATTCGGAGAGAGGAGAAGACAAAATTGCCTCCAGAGAGGAGATTACATCAGGGCATCCATAAAGAGAAGAGTACAGAAGGGCATCCAGGGAGAGGACAGAACAGAAGGGAATCCAGAGAGAAGAGGACAAAAGGGCATCCAGAGAGAGGAAAGAACAGAAGGGCATCCAGAAAAGGAGAAGACAGAAGTGAATCCAGAGAGAGGAGAGAACAGAAGGGCATTCGGAGAGAGGAGAGAACTGAAGGGCATCCAGAGAGAGTAGAAGACAGAAGGGAATCCAGATAGAGGAGAGAAAGAAGAGCATTGGGAGATAGGAGAAGACAGAAAGGCATCCAGAGAGAGGAGAGCAAAGAAGGGCATCCACATAAAATAGTACAGAAGGCCATACAGAGAGAGGAGAAGACAGAAGGGCATCTAGATAGAGTAGAGAACAGAAGGCCATCCAGAGAGAATAGAGGACAGAAGGGCATCTAGAGAGAGGAGAAGACAGAAGGGAATACAAAGAGAGGAGAAGACAAAAAGGGAATCCAGAGAGAGGAGAGAACAGAAGGGCATCCAGAGAGAGGAGAGAATAGAAGGGTATCAAGAGAGAGGAGAGGACAAAAGGGTATCCAGAGAGAGGAGAGAACAGAAGGGCATCCAGAAAAAGGAAAAGACAGAAGGGCATCCAGAGACAGGAGAGGACAAAAGGACATCCCGAGAGTAGAAAGAACATAAGGGCATCCAGAGAGATGATAGAACAAGAGAGAAATCAGAAAGAGGAGAGAACAGCAGCCCATCCAGAGAGAGTATAAGACTGAAGGACATCCTGAGAGAAAAGAGGGCTGAAGGGCAACCAGAGAGAGAGAAGACAGAAGGGCATGGAGAGAGATGACAGAATTGCATTCAAGTGAGAGGAGAGAACACAAGGGCATTCAGGTAGAGTAGAGAACAGAAGGGAATCCAGAGAGAAGAGAGGACAGGAGGGCATCTAGAGAGAGAAGAGAACAGAAGGGCCTCCAGAAAGAGAAGAAGACAGAAGGGCATCCAGAGAGAGGAGCGAGCATTAGGGCATCCCGAAAATGGAGAGAACAGAAGAGCATCCAGAGTGAGGAGAGAATAGATGGGCATTCAGAGAGGGGAGATAGCAGAAGGGCATATAGAAAGAGTAGAGAACAGAAGGGCATCAAGAGAAAGTAGAAGACAGAAGGGAATCCAGAGAGAAGAGAGGACAGAAGGACATCCCGAGAGAAGAGAGAACAGAAGGGAATCCAGAGAAAGGAGAAGACAGAAGGGAATCCAGAGAGAAGAGAGGACAGAAGGACATTCCGAGAGAAGAGAGAACAGAAGGGAATCCAGAGAAATGAGATGACAGAAGGGCATCCAGAGAGAGTAGAGGACAGAAGTTCATCCAGAGAGAGGAGAGAACAGATGGGCATCCAGAGAGAATAGAGTACAGAAGGGCTTCTAGATAGAGGAGAAGACAGAAGGGAATCCAGAGAGAGGAGATGACAGAAGGTCATCCAGAGATAGGAAAAGAAAAATAGGGAATGCAGAGAGAGGAGAGAACAGAAGTTCATCCTAAGAGCAGACGGCCAAAGTGTATGTGGAGAGAGGAGAGAACAGAAGGGCATTCAGAAAGAGGAGAGAAAGAAGGGCATCAAGAGAGAGTAGAAAACAGAAGGTAATCCAGAGAGAGGAGAGGACAGAAGGACATCCCGAGAGAAGATAGAACAGAAAAGAATCCAGAGAGAGGAGAGAGCAGAAGGGCATCCAGAGAAAAGAGAAGACAGAAGGGCATCCAGAGAGAGTAGAGGACAGAAGTTCATCCAGAGAGAGGAGAGAACAGATGGGCATCCAGAGAGAATAGAGGACAGAAGGGCATCTAGAGAGAGAAGACAGAAGGGAATCCAGAGGGACGAGAAGACAAAAAGGGAATCCAGAGAGAGGAGAGAACAGAAGGGCATCCAGAGAGAGGAGAGAACAGAATGGTATCAAGAGAGAGGAGAGGACAAAAAGGTATCCAGAGAGAGGATAAAACAGAAGGGCATCCAGAGAAAGGGGAAAACAGAAGGGCATCCAGAGAGAGGAGAGGACAAAAGGACATCCCGAGAGAAGAAAGAACAGATGGGCATCCAGAGAGATGATAGAACAAGAGAGAAAACAGAAAGAGTAGTGAACAGCAACCCATCCAAAGAGAGTATAAAACTGAAGGACATCCTGAGAGAAAAGAGGACTGAAGGGCATCCAGAGAGAGAAGAAGACAGAAGGGCATGGAGAGAGATGACAGGATTGCATCCAGTGAGAGAAGAGAACACAAGGCCATCCAGGTAGAGTAGACAACAGAAGGGCATCCAGAGAGAAGAGAGGACAGAAGGGCATCTAGAGAGAGCAGAGAACAGAAGGGCATCCAGAAAGAGAAGAAGACAGAAGGGCATCCAGAGCCAGGGGAGGAAAGAAGGGCATCCAGAGAGAGGAGAGAGCAGAAGGGCATCCAGAAAAAGGATAGAACAGAAGGGCATCCAGAGTGAGGAGAGAACAGAAAGGCATTCAGAGAAGGGAGAGAGCAGAAGGGCTTCCAGAAAGAGGAGAGAACAGAAGGGCTTTCAGAGAAGGAGAAGACAGAAGCAAATCCAGAGAGAGGAGAGATCAGAAAGGCCTTCGGAGAGAGGGGAGAACAGAAGGTCATCGGGAGAGAGGAGAAGACAGAAGGTCATCCAGAGAGAGGAGATGACAGAAGAGCATCCAGATAGAGGAAAAGAAATATAGGGAATGCAGAGAGAGGAGAGAACAGAAGTGCATCATTAGAGCAGATGGCAGAAGGGTATGCAGAGAGAGGAGAGAAAAGAAGGGCATCCAGAAAGATTAGAGAACAGATGGACATCAAGATAGAGTAGAAGATAGAAGGGAATCCAGAGAGAGGAGAGGACAGATGGACATCCCGAGAGAAGTGAGAACAGAAGGGAATCCAGAGAGAGGAGAGAGCAGAAGGGCATCCAGAGAAAGGAGAAGACAGAAGGGCATCCAGAGAGAGGAGAGGATAAAAGGACATCCCGAGAGAAGATAGAACAGAAGGGCATCCAGAGAGATGATAGAACAAGAGAGAAAACAGAAAGAGTAGAGAACAGCAACCCATCCAGCGAGAGCATAAGACTGAAGGGCATCCTGAGAGAAAAGAGGACTGAAGGGCATCCAGAGAGAGAAGACTACAGAAGGGCATCCAGAGAGAGATGACAGAATTGCATCCAGTGAGAGGAGAGAACACAAGGGCATCCAGGTAGAGTAGAGAACAGAAGGGCATCCAGAGAGAAGAGAGGACAGAAGGGCATCTAGAGAGAGCAGAGAAGAGAAGGCATCCAGAAAGAGAAGAAGACAGAAAGGCATCCAGAGCCAGGGGAGGACAGAAGGGCATCCAGAGAGAGGAGAAGGGCATCCAAAAAAAGAGGGAACAGAAGGGCATCCAGAGTGATGAGAGAACAGAAGGGCATTCAGAGAGGGGAGAGAGGAGAAGGGCATCCAGAAAGAAGAGAGAACAGAAGGGCATCCAGACTAGGAGAAGACAGAAGCAAATCCAGAGAGAGGAGAGAACAGAAGGGCATTCAGAGAGAGGAGAGAACAGAATGTCATTGGGACAGAGGAGAAGACAGAAAGTCATCCAGAGAGAGGAGATGACAGAAGGGCATCCAGAGAGAGGAAAAGAAAAATAGGGAATGCAGAGAGAGGACAGGACTGAAGTGCATCCTGAGAGCAGACAGCAGAAGGGTATGCAGAGAGAGGAGAGAACAGAAGGGCATCCAGAAAGAGGAGAGAACAGAAGGGCATCAAGAGAGAGCAGAAGACAGAAGGGAATCCAGAGAGAGGAGAGAGCAGAAGGACATCCAGAGAAGGAGAAGACAGAAGGGAATCCAGAGAGAGGAGAGAACAGAAGGGCATCCGGAGAGAGGGGATAACAGAAGGTCATTGAAAGAGAGGAGTAGACAGAAGGTCATCCAGAGAGAGGAGATGACAGAAAGGCTTCCAGAGAGAGCAGAGAACAGAAGGGCATCCAGAAAGGGAAGACAGAAGGGCATCCAAAGAGAGGAGAGCAAAGAAGGGTATCCACATAAAATAGTACAGAAGGCCATACAGAGAGAGGAGAAGACAGAAGGGATTCCAAAGAGAGGAGAGAACAGAAGTGCATCCAGAGAGAGGAGAAGACAGAAGGGCATCCGGAAAGAGGAGAGAACAGTAGGGGATCCAGAGTAAGGAGAGAGCAAAAGGGCATCCATGAAGAGGAGAGGACAGAAGGGCATCCAGAGAGAGGAGAGAAGAGAAGGTCATCAAGAGAGAGGAGAAGAAAAAAGGGAATCCAGAGAGAGGAGAGAACAGAAGGGCATCCAGAGAGAGGAGAAAACCGAAGGGTATCAAGACAGAGGAGAGGTCAAAAGGGTATACAGAGAGAGGAGAGAACAGAAGGTCATCCAGAGAAAGGAGAAGACATAAGGTCATCCAGAGAGAGGAGAGGCAAAAGGACATACCGAGGGAAGAAAGAACAGAAGGGCATCCAGAGAGATGATAAAACAGGAGAGAAAACAAAAAGAGGAGAGAACAGCAGCCCATCCTGAGACAACATAAGACTGAAGGACATCCTGAGAGAGAAGAGGACTGAAGGGCATCCAGAGATAGGAGAAGATAGAAGGGCATCCAGAAAGAGGAGATGACAGAATTGCATCCAGTGAGAGGAAAGAACAGAAGGGCATCTAGAGAGAGGAGAAGACAGAAGGGTATCCAGAGTGAAGAGAAAATTGTCAGGCATCTAGTGAACAGAGAAATCAGAAGGGCAACTAGAGAATAGAGAACAGTAGAGAATCTAGAAAAAGCAGAGGACAGAAGGGCATCCAGTCAGAGGAGAGAATAGAAGGGCATCCAGTGAGAGGAGAAGGCAGAAGGGCATCCGGAGAGAGGAGAGGACAGAATGGCATCCCGAGAGAGTTGATAACAGAAAGGCATCCAGAGAGAAGAGAGAACAGGATAGAATCCAGAAATAGGAGAGAACAGAAAGGCATCCAGAGAGAGCAGAAAACTGAAGGTCATCCAGAGAACGAAGAGCAAAGAAGGGCATCCAGAGAGGAGAGGACAGAAGGGAATCCAAAGAGATTAGAGGACAAAAGGTCATCCAGATAGAGGCGAATACAGAGGTGAATACAGAGAGAGGAGAGAACAGAAGGGCATTCAGAAAGAGGAGAAGATAGAAGGGAATCCAAAGAGAGGAGAGAACAGAAGGTCATACGGAGAGAAAAGAAGACAGAAGGGCATACAGAGAGAGGAGAGTACAGATGTGCATCCAGAGAGAGGAGAGAACAGAAAGCCATCCAGAGTGAGGAGAAGGCAGAAGGGCATCCGGATAGAGGAGATAAAAGAGTGGCATCTGGAAAAAGGAGAGAACAGAAGGGCATCCAGAGTGAGGAGAGTACAGAAGGATATTCAGTGAGAGGAGAGAGCAGAAGGGCATCCAGAGAGAGGAGGGGACAGAAGGGCATCCAGAGAGAGGAGAGCACAGAAGGGCATCCGGAGAGACAAGAGATCAGATGGGCATCCAGAGATAATAGAGGACAGAACGGCATCCAGAGAGAGGAGAAGACAGAAGGGAATCCAAAGAGAGTAGAGAACAGAAGGGCATATAGAGAGAGAAGAAGACAGAAGGGCATCCAGAGAGAGAAGAGGACAGAATTGCATCCAGTGAGAGGAGAGAACAGAAGGTCATCTAGGGAGGAGAAGACAGAAAGGTATCCAGAGTGAGGAGAAAATTGTCAGGAATCCAGAGAAAGGAGAAGACAGAAGGGCTTCTAGAGAGAGGAGAACAGTAGAGAATCCAGAAAGAGCAAAGGAAAGAAGGGCATTCAGAGAGAGGAGAGAATAGAAGGGCATACAGCGATAGGAGAATGCAGAAGGGCATCTGGAGAGAGGAGAGTACAGAAGGGCATCCCTAGAGATTTGAAAACAGAAAGGCATCCAGAGAGAAGAGAGAACAGAAGAGAATGCAGAAAGAGGAGAGAACAGAAGGGCATCCAGAGGGAGGAGAAGACTGAAGGACATTCAGAGAACAAAGAGGACAGAAGAGTATCCAGAGAGAAGAGAAGACAGAAGGGTATTTAGGGTGAGGAGAGAATTGAAGGGAATCCAAAGAGAGGAGAAGACACAAGGGCTTCTAGAGAGAGGAGAGAATAGAAGTGCATCTGGAAAGAGGAGTAGAGAGAAGGCATCCAGATGGAGAAGAGGACAGATGGGCATCTAGAGAGATGAGAGGACAGAAGGGCATCCACGGAGAGAAGAGAACAGAGGGGCATCCAGAGAGAAGAGAGGAAAGAAGGGCATCTAGTTAGAGAAGAGAACAGAAGGGCATCCAGTAAGAGGAGAAAACAAAAGGGCATCCAGAGACAGGGGAGGACAGAAGGGAATCCACAGAAAAGAGAACAGAAGGATATCCAGAGTGAGGAGAAGACAGAAGGGCATCTGGGTAGAGGAGAGAACAGAAAGACATCTAGAGAGAGGAGAGAACAGAATGGCATCCAGAGAGAGGGGAGGACAGAAGGGCATCCAGACAGTGGAGAAGACAGAAGGGCATTCAGACAGAGGTGAAGACAGAAGGGCATTCAGAGAGAGAAGAGGACAGATGGGCATCCAGAGAGAGGAGAGAGCAGAAGGGCATTCAGGAAGAGGAGAGGACAGAAGGGCATCCAGAGAGAGGAGAGAAGAGAAGGGCATCAAGAGAGAGGAGAAGACAAAAAGGGAATCCAGAGAGAGGAGAGAACAGAAGAGCATCCAGAGAGAGGAGAAAACAGAAGGGTATCAAGACAGAGGAGAGGAAAAAAGGGCATACATAAAGAGAAGAGAACAGAAGGGCATCCAGAGAAAGGAGAAGAAAGAAGGTCATCCAGAGAGAGGAGAGGCAAAAGGACATCCCGAGAGAAGAAAGAACAGAAGGGCATCCAGAATGATGATAAAACAGGAGAGAAAACAGAAAGAGAAGAGAACAGCAGCCCATACAGAGAGAGCATATACTGAAGGACATCCTGAGAGAGAAGAGGACTGAAGGGCATCCAGAGATAGGAGAAGATAGAAGGGCATCCAGAAAGAGGAGATGACAGAATTGCATCCAGTGAGAGGAAAGAACAGAAGGGCATCTAGAGAGAGGAGAAGACAGAAGGGTATCCAGAGTGAGGAGAAAATTGTCAGGCATCTAGTGAAAGGAGAAAACAGAAGGGCAACTAGAGAGATGAGAACAGTAGAGAATCCAGTAAGAGCAGAGGACAGAAGGGCATCCAGACAGAGGAGAGTTTAGAAGGGCATCCAGCGAGAGGAGAAGGTAGAAGGGCATCTGGAGAGAGGAGAGGACAGAAGGGCATCCCGAGAGAGTTGATAACAGAAAGGCATCCAGAGAGCAGAGAGAACAGAATAGAATCCAGAAAGAGGAGAGAACAGAGAGGCATCCAGAGAGAGCAGAAAACTGAAGGACATCCAGAGAACAAAGAGGATAGAAGGGCATCCAGAGAGAAGAGAGGACAGAAGGGCATCCAATTAGAGAAGAGAACAGAAAGGCATCAGAGAGAAGAGAGGACAGAAGGGCATCTAGAAAAAGAAGAAGACAGAAGGGCATCCAGAGACAGGGGAGGACAGAAAGGCATCCACAGAAAAGAGAACAGAAGACCATCCAGAGTGAGGAGAAGACAGAAGAACATCTGGATAGAGGAGAGAACAGAAGGGCCTCTAGAGAGAGGAGAGAACAGAAAAGCATCCAGAAAGGGGAGAGAACAGAAGTGAATCCAGAGAGAGGAGAAGACAGAAGGGCATCCAGAGAGAGGAGAAGACAGAAGGGAATCAAAAGAGAAGAGAGAACAGAAGTGCATCTAGAGTGAGGAGAAGACAGAAGGGCATCCAGAAAGAGGAGAGAATAGAAGGGCATCCAGCGAGAGGAGAAGGCAGAAGGGCATCTGGAGAGAATAGAGGACAGAAGGGCATCCCGAGAGAGTTGAGAACAGACTGCATCCAGAGAGAACAGAGGACAGAAGAGAATCCAAAAAGAAGAGAGAACAGATAGTCATCCAGAGAGAGCAGAAGACTTAAGGACCTCCAGAGAACGAAGAGCAAAGAAAGGCATCCAGAGAGAGGAGAGGACAGAAGGGCATCCAGGTAGAGAAGAAGACAGAAGGGCATCCAGAGACAGGGGAGTACAGAAAGGCATCCACAGAAAAGAGAACCGAAGGCCATCCAGAATGAGGAGAAGATACAAGTGAATCCAGAGAGAGGAGAAGACAGAAGGGAATCCAAAGAGAGGAGAGAACAGAATGGCATCCAGAGAGAAGAGAAGACAGAAGGGCATACAGAGAGAGAAGAGGACGGATGGGCATCCAGAGAAAGGAGAGAGCATAAGGGCATCCAGGAAGAGGAGAGGACAGAAGAAAATCCAGAGAGAGGAGAGGAGAAAAGGGCATCCAGAGAGAGGAGAGAACAGATGTGAATCCACAGAGAGGAGAGAACAGAAGGGCATCCAGAGAGAGGAGAAGACAGAAGGGAATCCAAAGAGAGTAGAGAACAGAATGCCATACAGAGATAGGAGAAGACAGAAGGGCATCCAGAGAGAGGAGAGAACAGAAAGCCATCCAGAGTGAGGATAAGACAGACGGGCATCCGGAAAGAGGAGAGAACAGAAGGTTATCCAGAAAAATGAGAGAACAATAGGGCATCCAGAGTGAGGAGAGAACAGAAGGGCATTAAGTGAGAGGAGAGAGCAGAAGGTCATCCAGACAGAGTAGAGGACAGCAGGGAATCCAGAGAGATTAGAGGACAAAAGGGCATCCAGAGAGAGGCGAGTACAGAGGTGAATCCAGAGAGAGGAGAGAACAGAAAGGCATCCAGAGTGAGAAGACAGAACTGAATACAAAGTGAGGAGAGAACAGAAAGCCATCCAGAGTGTGGAGAAGGTAGAAGGGCATCCAGAGAGAGGAGAGAACAGAGTGGCATCCAGAAAAAGGTGAAACAGAAGGGCATCCAAAGTGAGAGAGGTGAGTACAGAGGTGAATCCCAAGAGATAGGAGGAACAGAAGAGCATACAGAGAGAGGAGAAGACAGAAGGGAATCCAAAGAGAGGAGAGAACAGAAGGGCATACAGAGAGAGGAGAAGAGAGAAGGGCATACAGAGCGACGAGAGGACAGATAAGCATCCAGAGAAAGGAAAGAACAGAAAGCGATCCAGAGTGAGGAGAAGGCAGAATGGCATCCGGAGAGAGGAGAGAACAGAAGGGCATTCAGAGAGAGGAGAGACCAGAAGGGCATTCAGAGAGAGGAGAGAGCAGAAGGCCATTAAGAGAGATGAGAGGACAGAAGCGCATCCAGAGAGAGGAGAGCACAGAAGGGCATCTGGAGATGAGAGAACAGAAGGGCATCCATAGAAAACAGAGAACAGAAGGGCATCTAGAGAGAAGAGAGAACAGAAGGGAATCCAGAGAGAGGAGAAGACAAAAAGGGAATCCAGAGAGAGGAGAGAAGAGAAGGACATCCAGAGGAGAGGACAGAAATCTCAAGATTTTTGGCCAGAGTGGTGGGTTAAAAGGTCGTTTATAGCATTGGGTGGGGAAAGGAAGGCATTTTCGTGCGCTTACACATGAATGGTTGCATTTTCGCGTGCTTACACATGAACGGTTGCATTTTTGCGCAGTTACACATGAATGGTTGCATTTTAACATGGTTACACATGATTGGTTGTTTTACAAATTTTGAACATAGCACTGGGAAGACCAAGGGAGGGGTAACCAGTAACAGTGGAACATTTCAGAGGAATCTAGCCCAAATGATCTAGAATCATGTGAAATCACTCTGCACACTCATTCTTCTCAAAAATGTGGTTTTACCATGCTATTGTGTCCTATCCTGCCATTTACCAATTATTTCGGATTAACTATCTTTGCTTCTTCCTGCTATAGCCCCACATAGATGGCAGCATCTTTTATCTGTGTTAAGGAATATGTCTTTCTGCCTTGGGCGAGGCTTGAGGAATGTAATCCAGCAAGTGTCCTTCACTTGGAATGTGAAAGCCTGAAATCTTATTTTCAGTTTCGCATTTTGTAAGGCGAAAAATCTACAAATATTTCATAAAATGGCTTTTATATTTTTTCACACTACAGATGCCCTTCTGTTCTCTCCTCACTTTGTATGCCCTTCTGTCTTCACCTCTCGGGATGCTTTTATGTTCTCTCCTCTCTCTGGATTCCCTTCTGTTCTCCCCTAACATTGGATGCCCTTCTGTTCTCTCCTCTCATTGGATGCCATTCTGTCCTCTCCTCTGGATGCCCTTCTGTCTTCTCCTCTCTCTTGATGCCCTTCTCTCTGGGTGCTGTTCTATCCTCTCCTCCCTCTGGATGCCCTTCTGTCTTCTCCTCTCTATGGATGCACTTCTGTTCGCTCCTCTTTCTGGATTCCCTATTTTTTCCTGTCTCTGGATGCCCTTCTGTCATCTCCTCTCTCTGGATGACCTTCTGTCCCCTCCTCTCTTCTGATGCCCATCTGTTCTCTCCTCTCTCCGAATGCCCTTCTGTTCTCTCCTCTCTCTGGATTCGCTTCTGTCTTCTCCTTCTCTGGATGCACTTCTGTTCTCTCCTCTCTCTGGATGCCCTTGTGTCCTCTTCTCTCTGGATGCCTTTCTGTTCTTTTCTCTCCCTGAATGCCTTCTGTCCTCTCCTCTCTCTGGATTCCCTTCTGTCTTCTCCTCTCTCTTGTTGCCCTTCTGTTCTCTCCTCTTTCTGGATGCCCTTCTGTTCTCTCTTCTCTCCACATATCCTTCTGTAGTCTCCTCTCTCAGGATACACTTCAGTTCTCTCCTCTCTCTGCATTCCCTATTTTTCTTTTCCTCTCTCTGAATGCCGTTTTGTCACTCCTCTCTCTGGATGACCTTCTGTCTTCTCCTCTCTCCCGATGCCCTTCTGTTCTCTCCTCTCTCTGAATGCCCTTCTGTTCTCTCCTCTCTCGGATTCGCTTCTGTCTTCTCCTTCTCTGGATGCCCTTCTGTTCTCTCCTCTTTCTGGATGCCCTTCTTTTCTCTACTCTATCTAGATGTCTATCTGTATAGCCTTCTGTCATCTCCTCTGTATGAATGACCTTCTGTCTTCTCCTCTTTCCCTATGCCCATCTGTTCTCTCCTCTCTCTGAATGCCCTTCAGGTCTCTCCTATCTCTGGATTCGCCTTTGTCTTCTACTTCTCTGGATGCCATTCTGTTCTCTCCTCTCTCTGGATGCTCTTGTGTCCTCTTCTCTCTGGATGCCCTTCTGCTCTGTCCTATCTCTGGATGCCCGACTGTTCTCTCCTCTATCTAGATGCCCTTTTGTCTTCTCCTCTCTCTGTAAGGCCTTTGTACTATTTTATGTGGATAGCCTTCTTTGCTCTCCTCTCTCAGGATGCCTGTCTGTCTTCTCCTATCTCTTGGTGCCATTCTGTCTTTTACTCTATCTGGATGCCCTTCTGTTCTCTGCTATCTCTAGATGCCCTTCTATCCTCTCTTTTCTCTGGATGTCCTTCTGTTCTCTTCTCTCCCTGAATGCCTTCTGTCCTCTCCTCTCTCAGGATGCCCGTCGGTCTTCTTCTCCATCTGGATGACTTCTCTCTTCTCCTCTTTCTGGATGACTTTCTCTTCTCTCCTCTCTCTTGAAGCCCTTCTGTTTTCTCCATTCTATGGATGCCCTTCTGTTCTCTCCTCTCTCTGGATGACTTTCTGTCCTATACTCTATCTGGATGCCCTTCTGTCTTCTCCTCTCTCTGGATGCCCTTCTGCTCTCTCCTCTCTCTGGATGCCCTTCTGTTCTCTCTTCTCTCAGGATATCCTCCTGTCCTTTCCTCTCTCTGGATTCCCTTCTGTCTTGTCCCTCTCTCTTGATGCCTTTCTGTTCCTTCCTCTACCTGGATGCCCATCAATCCTCTTCTCCATCTGGATGCCTTCTCTCTTCTCCTCTTTCTGGATGCCTTTCTGTTCTCTCCTCTCTCTTGAAACCCTTCTGTTTTCTCCACTCTTTTTATGCCCTTCTGTTCTCTCCTCTCTCTGGATGACCTTCTGTCCTCTACTCTCTCTGGATGCACTTCTGTTCTCTCCTCTTTCTGGATGCCCTTCTGTTCTCTCCTCTATCTAGATGCCCTTCTGTCTTCTCCTCTCTCTGTATGGCCTTCTGTACTATTTTATGTGGATGCCCTTCTTTGCTCTTCTCTCTCTGGATGCCCTTCTGTTTTTTCCTCTCTCTTGATGCCCTTCTCTTCTCTCATCTTTCTGGATGCCCTTCTCTTCTCTCCTCTCTCCACATACCCTTCTGTGGTCTGCTCTCAGGATGCACTTCTATTCTCTCCTCTCTCTGCATTCCTTAATTTTCTTTTCCTCTCTCTGGATGCCCTTCTGTCTTCAACTCTCTCCAGATGGCCTTCTGTTCTCTGCTGTCTCCGAATGCCCTTAAGTTCTCTCTTCTCTCTGGATTCGCTTCTGTCTTCTCCTTCTTTGTATGCCCTCTGTTCTCTCCTCTTTCTGGATGCTCTTCTATTCTCTTCTCTATCTAGATGTCTTTCTGTCTTCTCCTCTCTCTGTATGGCCTTCTCTACTATTTTATGTGGATGCCATTCTCTGCTCTCCTCTCTCTGTATGCCCTTCTTTCTTCTCCTATCTCCTGAGGCCCTTCTGTATTCTCCTCTTTCTGGATGCCTTTCTGTCTTCTTTTTTCTCTGGACACCCTTCTGCTCTCTCCTCTCTCTGGGTGCCCCTTTGTTCCCTCCTCTCTACAGATGCCCTTCTACTCTCCTCTCTCTGGATGCCGTTCTGTCCTCTCATCTCTCTGGATGCCCTTCTGTTCTCTCCTCATTCCTTATGCCCTTCTGTAGTCTCCTTTTTCTGGATGCCCTTCTGTTCTCTCCTCTCTTCGAATGCCCTTCTTTCTTCTCCTCTCTCTGGATTCACTTCTGTCTTCTCCTTCTCTGGATGCCCTTCTGTTTTCTGCTCTTTCTGTATGCCCTTCTTTTCTCTCCTATATCAAGATGCCCTTCTTTCATCTCCCCTCTCTGTATGGCCTTCTGTACTATTTTATGTGGATGACCTTTTTTGCTCTCCTCTCTCTGGATGCCCTTCTCTCTTCTCCTGTCTCCAGATGCTCTTCTGTCTTCTCCTCTCTCTGGATGCCCTTTTGTGTTTTCCTCTCTCTGGATGCCCTTGTGCTCTCTCCTCTCTCTGGATTCCCTTCTATCTTCTCCTCTCTCTTGACGCCGTTCAATACTCTCCCCTCTCTAGATGCCCTTCTGTCTCCTCCTTCTCTGGATGCACTTCTGTTCTCTCCTCTTTCTGGATTCTCTATTTTTTTCCTCTCTCTGGAGGCCCTTCTGTCATCTTCCTTCTCTGTATGGCCTTCTGTACTATTTTATGTGGATGACATTTCTTGCTCTCCTCTCTCTGGATGCCCTTCTCTCTTCTCCTATCTCCCAATGCCCTTCTGTCTTCTCCTCTCTCTGGATGCCCTTTTGTGTTTTCCTCTCTCTGGATGCCCTTGTGCTCTCTCATCTCTCTGGATTCCCTTCTATCTTCTCCTCTCTCTTGATGCCGTTCAATACTCTCCCCTCTCTAGATGCACTTCTGTCTCCTCCTTCTCTGGATGCACTTCTGTTCTCTCCTCTTTCTGGATTCTCTATTTTTTTCCTCTCTCTGGAGGCCCTTCTGTCATCTCCCCTCTCTGGATGACCTTCTGTCCCCTCCTCTTTCCTGATGTCCATCTGTTCTCTCCTCTCCCCGAATGCCCTTCTTTTCTCTCCTCTCTCAACATTCGCTTCTGTCTTCTCCTTCTCTCGATGCCCTTCTGTTCTCTCCTCTTTCTGGATGCCCTTGTGTCCTGTTCTACCTGGATGCACTTCTGTTCTGTCCACTCTATGGATGCCCTTCTGTTCTCTTCTATTTCAGGATGCCCTTCTGTCCTTTTCTATTTGGATGCCCTTCTGTCTTCTCCTCTCTCCAAATGCCCTTCTGTTCTCTCCTCTCTTTGGATTCCCTTCTGTCTTCTCCTCTCACTGGATACCCTTCTGTTCTCTCATCTCTCCAGCTTCCCTTCTATCTTCGCCTCAGTCTATATGCCATTCTGTTCTCTCCTCTTTCTGGATTCCCTTCTGTTCTAACTTAACATATGATGCCCTTCTGTTCTCGCTTCACACTGGATGCCATTCTGTCCTCTCCTCTCTCTGGACACCCTTCAGTCTTCTTCTCTCTCAGATGCCCTTCAGTCCTTTTCTCTCTCTGGATGTCTTTCAGTTTTCTGCTGTCTCTGGATGGGCTTGTGTTCTCTCCTCTTTCTTCATTATCTCCTGTTCTCTCATCTCTCTGGATGTGCTTCTGTTCTCTCTTCTCTCAGGAGGTCCTTCTGTCCTCTCTTCTCTCTGGTTTCCCTTCTGTCTTCTCCTTTCTCTTGATGTCCTTCTGTTCTCTCCAGAGAGATTAGAAGATAGAAGGGCATACGGAGAGAGGAGAGAACAGAAGGGCATCCAGAAAGAGGAGAGAGCAAAAAGAGCATCCAGAGAGAGCAGAAGATAGTAGGGCATCTGGAGAAAGGAGAGACCAGAAGGGCATCCAGAGAGAGGAGAGAGCAGAAGGGCATCCACAGAGAGGAGAAGACAGAAGGGCATCCGGAGAGAGGAGAGAACAGAAAAGTAATCAGAAAGGAGAAGACAGTAGGGCATCCAGAGAGAGGAGAGGACAGAAGGGCATCCAGAGAGAGGAGAAGACAGAAAGGCATCTGGAGAGAGGAGAGAACAGAAGGGCATCCAGGGTGAGGAGAAGACAGAAGTTCATCTGGAGAGAGGAGAAAACAGAAGGGCATCCAGAGAGAGGAGAAGACAGAAGGGCATCCAGAAAGTGGAGAAGACAGAAGGGCATCGGGAGATAGGAGAAGACAGAAGGGCATCCAGAGAGATTAGATCAAAGAAGGGCAGAGAGAGAGAGAGAGAGAGAGAGAGAGAGAGAGAGAGAGGAGAAGACAGAAGGGCATCTGGGGTGAGGAGAGAACAGAAGGTCATCAAGAGAGAGGAGAAGATAGAAGGGAATCCAGAGAGAGGAGAGAACAGAAGAGCATCCAGAGAGAGGAGAGTGTAGAAGGGCATCAAGAGAGAGGAGAAGACAGTAGGGAATCCTGAGAGAGAATAGAACAAAAGGGCATCCAGAGAGAGGAGAGAGCAGAAGGGCATCCAGTGTGAGGAGAAAACTGAAGGGCATCTAGAGAGAGGAGAGGACAGAATGGCATCCAATGAGAGGAGAGAACAGAAGAACATCCAGAGAAGGAGAAGACAAAAGCAAATCCAGAGAAGAGAGAACAGAAGGGCATTTGGAGAGAGGAAGAACAGAAGGGCATCGGAAGAGAGGAGAAGACAGAAGGTCATCCAGAGAGAGGAGAGAACAGGAATGCATCCAGAGAGAGGAGAAGACAGAAGGGCATTCAGAGATGGGAGAGGACAGAATGGCATCCAGTGAGAGGAGAGAACAGAAATGCATCCAATGTTAGTAGAGAACAGAAGGGAATCCAGAGAGAGGAGAGAACAGAAAAGCATCCCGAGAGAGGGGAAGACAGAAGGGCATACAAAGTGAGGAGAGAACAGAAGGGCATCTGTAGCATGAAAAAGTATAAAAGCCATTTTTTGAAATACGTGTAGATTTTTCGCTTTACAGAACCCGGAACTGAAAATAAGATTTCAGGCCTTCACATTCCAGGTGAAGGACAATTGCTGGAATAAACTCCTCAAGCCTTGTCCAAGGCAGGAAGACATATTTCTGACCACAGATAAAAGATGATGCCACCTAGGTGGGGCTATAGCAGGAGGAAGAAAAGATAGTTAATCTGAAATAGTTGGTAAATGGCAGGATAGGACACAATAGCATGGTAAAAACCACATTTTTGAGAAGAATGTGTGTGCAGAGTCATTTCACATGACTCTAGATCATTAGGGCTAGATCCCTCAGAAATGTTCCACTGTTATTGGCTACCCCTCCCTTGGTCTTCCCAGTGCTATGTTTAAAATTTGTAAAACAACCAATCATGTGTAAACACGCGAAAACACAACCATTCATGTGTAACCGCGCGAAAATGCAACCATTCATGTGTAAGCATGCTAAAATGCAACCATTCATGTGTAAGCGCGTGAAACTGCCTTCTTTTCCCCACATCATTCTATAAAAGACCCTTTAATCCACCATTCGGGGTCAAAAATCTTGCTCTTGTAGTTAAAGAGCTTGTCATTTTGACCACCTGGCTTACTTCCATATTAAAGCCTCTGTTGACTGCAGCCAGGTAAGATTTCTTGTGATCTTTGGGTGGTCAAGATTTCCGAAGGCTTGAGGAAGTGTCTCCCGAGTATGGAGGTCTTCACATTCAGAGAGAAGTGAGCAGAAGGGCATCCAGAGAGAGGAGAAGACAGTAGGGCATCCGGAGAGAGGAGAGAACAGAAGGGCATCCAGAGAGAGGAGAAGACAGTAGGGCATCCGGAGAGAGGAGAGAACAGAAGGGCATCCAGAGAGAGGAGAGACCAGAATGGCATCCAGAGAGAGGAGAAGACAGAAGAGCATCTGGAGAGAGGAGAGAGCAGAAGAGCATCCAGAGAGAGAAGAAGACAGAAGGGAATTCAAAGGGAAGAGAGAACAAAAGGGCTTTCGGAGAGAGGAGAAGACAGAAGGGCCTCTAGAGACTAGACGACAGAAGGGCATACAGAGAGAGGAGAGAACAGAAGAGAATCCAGAAAGAGGAGAGAACAGAAGGGCATACAGAGAAAGAGAAGACAGAAGCTAATCCTGAAAAAGGAGAGAACAGAAGGGCATTCGGAGAGAGGAGAGAACAGATGGGCATCTCAAGAGAGGAGAAGACAGAAGGTCATCCAGAGAGAGATGACAGAAGGACATCCAGAGAGAGGAAAAGAAAAATAGGGAATCCAGAAATAGGAGAGAACAGAAGTGCATCTAGAGAGACGAGAAGACAGAAGGGCATACAGAGAGAGGAGAAGACAGAAGAGAATCCAGAGAGAGGAGAGAATAAAAGGGCATCCAGTGAGAGGAGAGACCAGAAGGGCATCCAGAGAGAGGAGAAGACAGAAGGGCATCTGGAGAGAAGAGATTACAGAAGGGCATTCAGAGAGAGGAAAAGAAAAATAGGGAATCCAGAAAGAGGAGAGAACAGATGTGCATCCAGAGAGAGAAGACAAAAGGCCATCCGGAGAGAGGATTGGATAGAACGGCATCTAGAGAGAGTAGAATACTGAAGGTAATCCAGAGAGAGGAGAGAATAAAGGGCATCCAGAGAGAGGAGAGACCAGAAGGGCATTGAGACAGAGAGAGGAGAAGACAGAAGGGCATCCAGAGAGAGGAAAGAACATAAGGGCACTCAGAAAGAGGAGAGTTTGAAAGGTCATCCAGAGAGAGGAGATGACAGAAGGGCATCCAGAGAGAGGAAAAAATAGGTAATCCAGAAAGAGTAGAGAACAGAAGGTCATCAAGAGAAAGGAGAAGACAGAAGGGAATCCAGAGAGAAGATAGAAAAGGAGGGCATCCACATAGAGGAGAGGGTAGAAGGCCATCTAGATATAGGAGAGAACAGAAGGACAACAAAAAAGAGGAGAGAACAGAAGGGCATCCAGAAAAGGAGAAGACAGAAGCAAATCAAGAGAGAGGAGAGAACAGAAGGGTATCAGGAGAAAGGAGAAGACAAAAGGTCATCCAGAGAGAGGAGATTACAGAATTGCATCCAGAGAGAGGAAAATATAAAAAGGGAATTCAGAGAGAGGAGAGAACAGAAGTGCATCCTGTGAGGGGAGGCAACAGAAGCGTATGCTTAGAGAGGAGAGAACAGAAGGGAGAGAAGAAGACCGATTTGCATCAGGAGAGAAGAGAGAACAGAAGGGCTTTCAGAAAGAGGAGAGAACAGAAGGGCATCCAGAGAGAGGAGAAGACAGAAGGGAATCCAGAGAGAGGAGAGGACAGAAGGACATCCTGAGAGAACAGAGAACAGAAGGGCATCCAGAGAGAGGAGAAGACAGAAGCGAATCTATACAGAGGAGTGAACAGAGGGGCATCCAGAGAGAGGATACACCAGAAGGGCATCCAAAGAGAGGAGAAGACCGATGGGCATCAGGAGAGAATAGAGAACAGAAGGGCTTCTAGAAAGAGGAGAGAACAGAAGGGCATCAAGAGAGAGGAGAATACAGAAGGGAATCCAGAGAGAGGAGAGAACAGAACGGAATCCAGAGAGAGGAGAGAGTAGAAGGGCATCAAGAGAGAGGAGAGAAGAGAAGGGCATCCAATGTTAGTGGAGAATAGAAGGACATCCAGAGAGAAGAGAAGACAGTAGGGCATCCGGAGAGAGGAGAGAACTGATGGGCATCGGGAGAGAGAAGAAGACAGAAGGTCATCCAGAGAGAAAAGATGATAGATGGGCATCCACAGAGAGGATAAAATAGGGAATCCAGAAAGAGGAGAGGAGAGAAGTGCATCCAGAGAGAGGAAAAGACAGAAGGGCATCCATAGAGAGGAGAGGATAGAACAGCATCCAGAGAGAGGAGAAGATAGAAGGGAATCAAGAGAGAGGAGATAACAGAAGGGCATCCAGATAGTTGAGAGCCCAGAAGGCCATCCAGAGAGAAGAGAAGATAGAAGGGCATCCAAATAGAGGAGAGAACTGAAGGGCATCTAGAGAGAGGAAAAGAAAAATAGGGAATCCAGAAAGAGAAGAGAACAGAAGTGCACCCAGAGAGAGGAGAAGACAGAAGGGTATCCAGAAAGTGGAGATGATAGAATGGCATAAAAAAGAAAGGAGAGGACAGAAGAGAATCCAGAGAGAGGAGAGACCAGAAGGGCATAGAGAGTGAGAGAGGAGAAGACATAAGAACATCCTGAGAGAGGAGAGAACTGAAGGGCATTCAGAAAAAGGAGAGAATAGAAGGTCATCAAGAGAGAGGAGAAGACAGAAAGGAATCCAGAGAGAAGAGAGAACAGAAGGGCATCCAGAGAGAGGAGAGATTAGAAGGGCATCCAGAGAGAGGAGAGAACATAAATCCATCTAGAAAGAGGAGAAGACAGAAGGGCATCCAGGAGCGGAGAGGACAGAATGGCATCCAGAGAGGAGATGACAGAACGGAATCCAACGTTAGGGGAGAATAGAAGGGCATCCAGAGAGAGAGAGGAGAAGAAAGTAGGGCATCTGGAGAAAAAAGATTACAGAAGGGCATCCAGAAAGAGGAAAACAAAAAATAGGAAATCCAGAAAGAGAAGAGAACAGAAGTACATCCAGAAAGAGGATAAGACAGAAGGGCATCCAGAGAAAGGAGAGGATAGAACAGCCTCCAGAGAGAGGAGAAGACAGAAGTGCATCCAGAGAGAGGAGAGAACAGAAGGGCATCAGGAGAGACTATTGCCCAGAAGGCCATACAGAGAGAAG
Source organism: Arvicanthis niloticus (assembly GCF_011762505.2). Classification (NCBI taxonomy): domain Eukaryota; kingdom Metazoa; phylum Chordata; class Mammalia; order Rodentia; family Muridae; genus Arvicanthis; species Arvicanthis niloticus. The sequence goes on from NC_047659.1 coordinate 148,256,623, forward strand.
AGAAGACAGAAGGGCATCAAGAGAGAGGAGATAACAGGAGGGCATCCAGAGAGAGGAAAAGAAAAATAAGGAATCCAGGAAGAGGAAAGAACAGCATCCTGAGAGAAGAGAAGACAAAAGGGAATCCAGAGAGAGGAGATGACAAAAGGACATCCGGAGACAGGAAAAGAAAAATAGGAAATCCAGAAAGAGGAGAGAACAGAAGTGCATCCAGAGAGTGGAGAAGACAGAAGGGTATCCAGAGAGAGGAGAGGATATAACAGCATCCAGAGAGAGGAGAAGAAAGAAGGGAATCCAGAGAGAGGAGAGAAAAAATGTGCATCCAGAGAGAGGAGAGACCAGGAGAGCATAGAGAGAGAAAGGAGAAGACAGAAGGGCATCCGGAGAGAGGAGAAAACAGAAAGGCATGCACATTAAGGATAGAACAGAATGTTATCAAAAGAGATGAGAAGACAGAAGGGAATCCAGAGAGAAGAGAGTTCAGAAGGGCATCCAGAGAGAGGAGAGAGTAAAAGGGCATCCAGAGGGAGGAGAAGATAGTAGAGAAGGCTTAGAGAGGAGAGAACTGAAAGGCATCTGGAGAGAGGAGAGCAAAGAAGGGCATCCACATAAAATAGTACAGAAGGCCATACAGAGAGAGGAGAAAACAGAAGGGCATCTAGATAGAGGAGAGAATAGAAGGGCATCCAGAAAGAGGAGAGAACAGAAGGGCTTCCAGAGAAGGAGAACACAGAAGCGAATCCAGAGAGAGTAGAGAACAGAAGGGCATTCGGAGTGAGGAGATTACAGAAGGGCATCGGGAGAAATGACAAGACTGAAGGTCATCCAGAGAGAGGAGATGACAGAAGGGCATCCAGAGAGAGGAAAAGAAAAATAGGGAATCCAGAAAGAGGAGAGAACAGAAGGGCATTCGGAGTGAGGATAGAACAGAAGGGCATCGGGAGAGAGGAGAAGACAAAAGGTCATCCAGAGAGAGGAGTTGACAGAAGGGCATCCAGAGAGAGGAAAAGATAAAAAGGGAATGCAGAGAGAGCAGAGAAGAGAAGTGCATCCTGAGAGAGGAGACGACAGAAGGGTATGCGGAGAGAGGAGAGACCAGTAGGGCAACCAGGGAGACGAGAAGACCGAAGGGCATCCAAAGAGAAGAGAGAACAGAAGGGCACCCAGAAAGAGGAGAGAAGAGAAGGGCATCAAGAGAGAGGAGAAGACAAAAGGGAATCCAGAGAGAGGAGAAAACAGAATGGCATCCAGTGAGAGGAGAGAGTAGAAGGGCATCAAGAGAGAGGAGAAAACCAAAGGGTATCCAGAAAGAGGAGAATACAGAAGTACATCAGAAGATATGAGAAGACAGAAGGGCATCCAGAGAGAAGAGAGCAAAAAGGGCATCCACATAAAATAGTACAGAAGGCCATACACAGAGAGGAGAAGACAGAATGGCATATTGATTGATTAGAGAACAAAAGGGCATCCAGAAAGAGGAGAGAACAGAAGGGCATTCATTAAAAAAGAAGACAGAAGCGAAACCAGAGAGAGGAGAGAACAGAAGGGCATTTGGAGAGAGGAGAGAACAGAAGGGCATCGGAAGAGAGAGTAAATGACAGAATGTCATCCAGAAAGAGGAGAGAACAGGAGTGCATCCAAAAAGAGGAGAAGACAGAATGGCATCCAGAGAGGAGAGGACAGAATGGCATTCAGTGAGAGGAGAGAACAGAAGGGCATCCAATGTTAGGGGAGAATAGAAGGAAATCCAGAGAGAGGAGAAGACAGTAGGGCATCCGGAGAGAGGAGAGTACATACAGATAGGCATAGGGAGAGAGGAGAAGACAGAAGGTCATCCAGAGAGAGGAGATGACAGAAGGGCATCCAGAGAAAGGAGAGGATAGAATGGCATCCAGAGAGAGGAGAAGACAGAAGGGCATCCAGAGAAAGGAGAGGATAGAATGACATTCAGAGAGAGGAGAATACAGAAGGAAATCCAGAGAGAGGAGAGAACAGAAGGGCATCCAGAGAAAGGAGAGACCAGAAGGCCATATAGAGAGAAGAGAAAACAGAAGGCCATGCAGAGAGAGGAGAGAACAGAAGGGCATCCAGAGAGAGGAAAAGAAAAATAGGCAATCCAGAAAGAGGAGAAAACAGAAGGGCATGCAGAGAGAGGAGAAGACAGAAGGGCAGCCAGAGAGAGGAGATGACAGAAGGGCATCCAGATAGAGGAAAAGAAAAATAGGGAATCCAGAAAGAGGAGAGAACATAAGTGCATCCAGAGAGAGGAGAAGACAGAAGGGCATCCAGAGAAAGGAGAGGACAGAACGGCATTCAGAGATAGGAAAAGACAGAAGGGAATTCAGAGAGAGTTTGGAACAGAAGGGGATCTTGATAGAGGAGTGACCAGAAGGCCATACAGAGAGAAGAGAAGATAGAAGGGCATCCAGAGTGAGTAAAAGAAAAATAGGGAATCCAGAAAGAGAAGAGAACAGAAGTGCATCAAGAAAGAGGTGAAGACAGAAGGGCATCCAGAGAAAGGAGAGGATAGAACAGCATCCAGAGAGAAGAGAAGACAGAAGTGTATCTAGAGAGGAGAGAAAAAAGGGCATCCAGAGAGAGGAGAGCCTAGAAGTGCATTGAGAGAGAGAGAGGAGAAGACAGAAGGGCATCTGGAGAGAGGAGAGAACAGAAGGGCATGTAGAATGAGGAGAGAACAGAAGGTCATCAATAGAGAGGAGAGAGTAGAAGGGCATCCAGAGAGAGGAGAAGACAGTAGGGCATCCGGAGAGAGGAGAGAACAGATGGGCATCCAAAGGAAGAAGAGAGCAGAAAGGCATCCAGAGAGAGGAGAAGATAGAATGGCATCCAGAAAGAGGAGAAGACAGAAGAACATTTGGAAATAGGAGAAGACAGAAGGGCATCAAGAGAGAGGAGAGCAAAGAAGTGCATCCCCATAAAATAGTACAGTAGGCCAGACAGAGAGAGGAGAAGACAGAAGGTCATCTAGATAAAGGAGATAACAGAATGGCATTCAGAAAGAGGAGAAAACAGAAGGGCATCCAGAGAAGGTGAAGACAGAAGGTAATCCAGAGAGAGGAGTGAACAGAAGTGCATTCAGGAGAGGAGAGAAGAGAAGGGAATCAGGAGGAGGAGAAAACAGAAGGTTATCCAGAGAGAGAAAAAGGAAAATAGGGAATCCAGAAAGAGGAGAGAACAGGAGTGCATCCATAGAGAAGAGAAGACAGAAGGGCATCCAGAGAGAGGAGAAGACAGAAGGGAATCCAGAAGAGGAGAGAACAGAGGGGCGTTCAGAGAGAGGAGAGATCCGTAGGACATCCAGAAAGAGGAGAAGACAGAAGGGTATCCTGAGAGAGGAGATGACAGAAGGGCATCCAGAGAGAGGAAAAGAAAAATAGGGAATCCAGAAAGAGGAGAGAACAGAAGTGCATCCAGATAAAGTAGAAGACAGAATGGCATCCAGAGAGATGAGAGGATAGAACGGCATCCAGAGAGAGGGGAAGACAGAAGGGAATCCAGAGAGAGGAGCAAACAGAAGGGCATCCAGAAAGAGGAGAGAACAGAAGGTCATCAATAGAGAGGAGAGAGTAGAAGGGCATCCAGAGAGAGGAGAAAACAGTAGGGCATCCGGAGACCGGAGAAAACAGATAGGCATCCAGAAAGAAGAGAGCAGAAGTGCATCCAGAGAGAGGAGAAGACAGAAGGGCATCCAGTAAGAGGACAAGACAGAAGCGAATCAGGAGATAGGAGTAGATAGAAGGGCATCCAGAGAGAGGAGAGCAAAGAAGGGCATCCACATAAAATAGTATAGAAGGCCATACAGAAAGAAGAGAAGACAGAAGGGCATCTAGAGAGAAGAGAAAACAGAAGGGCATCCAGAAAGAGGAGAGAACAGAAGGGCATTCAGAGAAATAGAAGCCAGTAGCAAATCCAGAGAGTGGAGAGAACAGAAGGGCATTTGGAGAAAGGAGAGAACAGAAGGGCAACAGTAGAGAGGAGAAGACAGAAGGTCATCCAGAGAGAGGAGATGACAGAAGCTCATTCAGAGAGAGGAAAAGAAAAATAGGGAATGCAGAGAGAGGAGAGAATAGAAGTGCATCCTGAGAGAGGAGATGACAGAAGGGTATGCGGAGAGAGGAGAGAACAGAAGGGCATCCAGAAAGAGGAGAGAACAGAAGGGCATTCAGAGAGAAGAGAAGACAGAATGGAATCCAGAGAGAGGAGAGGACAGAAGTACATCCTGAGAGAAGAGAGAACAGAAGGGCATCAAGAGAGAGGATGAGACAGAAGGGAATCCATAGAAAGGAGAGAACAGAAGGGCATCCAGAGAGAGGAGAGACCAGAAGTGTATCCAGTGATAGGAGAAGACCGAAGGTCATCTGGAGATCATAGAGAACAGAAGGGCATCCAGAAAGAGGAGAAAACAGAAGGGAATCCACAGAGAGGAGAGAACAGAAGGGCATCCAGAGATTGGAGAGAGTAGAAGGGCATCCAGAGAGAGGAGAAGACAGTAGGGCATCTGTAGAGAGGAGAGAACAGAAGGGCATCCAGAGAAGGAGAAGACAGAAGCGAATCCAGAGAGGAGATAAGAGAAGGGCATTTGGAGATAGGAGAGAACAGAAGGGCATTGGAAGAGAGAGGAAAAAACAGAAGGTCATCCAGAGAGAGGAGAGAACAGAAATGCATTCAGAAAGAAGAGAAGACAGAAGGGCATCCAAAGAGAGGAGAGGATAGAATGGCATCCAGTGAGAGGAGAGAACAGAAGGGCATCAATTTTTAGGGGAGAATTAAAGGGAATCTAGAGTGAGGAGAGACCTGAAAAGCATTCCGAGAGAGGGGAAGACAGAAGGGCATACAAAGTGAGGAGAGAACAGAAGGGCATCTGTAAAGTGAAAAATAATAGAGGCCATTTTTTGAAATATATGTAGATTTTTCGCCTTACAGAACACAGAACTGAAAATAAGATTTCACACCTTCATATTCCAGGTGAAGGACACTTGCTGGATTACATTCCTCAAGCCTTGCCCAAAGCAGGAAGACACATTCCTGACCACAGATAAAAAAGGCTGCCACCTAGGTGAGGCTATAGCAGGAAGAAGCAAAGAAAGTTAATCTGAAATAGTTGGTAAATGGCAGGATAGGACACAATAGCATGGTAAAAAACACATTTTTGTGAAGAATGTGTGTGCAGAGTGATTTCACATGACTTTAGACCATTTGGGCTAGATTCCTCTGAAATGTTCCACTGTTAATGGTTAGCCCTCCCTTGGTCTTCCCATTGATATATTCAAAATTTGTAAAATAACCATTCATGTGTAACCGCGCGAAAATGCAACCATTCATGTGTAAGCACGCTGAAATGCAACAATTCATGTTTAAGTGCAAAAAAACGCCTTCCTTTCCCCACCCCAGGCTATAAAAGACCCTTTAACCCACCACTCGGGGTCAAAAACCTTGCTCTTGGAACTAAGGAGCTTGCTGTTTTGACCACCAGCTTACTTCCATAATAATGCCTCTGCTGATTGCATCCAGGTAAGGTTTCTTGTGACCTTGGGTGGTCGAGATTTCTGGAGGCTTGAAGTAGGGTCTCCCGAGTATGGAGGTCTTCACATACAGAAAGAGGAGAGAGCAGAAGGGTATCCAGAGAGAGGAGAAGACAGTAGGCCATCCAGAGAGAGGAGACAACAGAAGGGCATCCAGAGAGAGGAGAGTCCAGAAGGGCATCCAGAGAGAGGAGAAAACAGAAGGGCATCCGGAGAGAGGAGAGAGCAGAAGGGCATCCAGAGAGAAGAGAAACAGAAGGGAATCCAAAGGGAGGAGAGAACAAAAGGGCATTCGGGGAGAGGAGAAGACAGAAGAGCCTCCAGAGAGGAGAGGACAGAAGGCCATCCAGAGATGGAGAAGACAGAAGCGAATCCAGAGAGAGTAGAGAACAGAAGGTCATTCGGAGAGAGGAGAGGACAGAAGATCATGCAGAGAGAGGAGATGACAGTTGGGCATCCAGAGAGAGGAAAAAAATAGGTAATTCAGAAACAGGAGAGAACAGGAGTGCATGGAGAGAGAGGAGAAGACAGAAGGGCATCCAGAGAAAGGAGAAGACAGAAGGGCATCCAGAGAGAGGAAAGAGTAGAAGGGCATCCAGAATGAGGAGAAGACAGTAGGGCATGGAGAGAGAGGAAAGAGTAGAAGGGCATCCAGAGAGAGGAAAAGACAGTAGGGCATCCGGAGAGAGGAGAGAACAGAAGGGCATCCAGAATGAGGAGAGAGTAGAAGGGCATCGAGAGAGAGGAGAAGGCAATAGGGCATCCGGAGAGAGGCGAGAACAGAAGGGCATCCAGAAAGAGTAAAGAGCAGAAGGGAATCCCGAGAGGAGAAAACAGAAGGGCATCCAGAGAGAGGAGAAGACAGAATGGCATCCAGAATGAGGAGAAGAAAGAAGGGCATCGGGGTATAACAGAAGTCAAAAGGGCATCCAGAGAGACGAGAGCAAAAAGAGCATCTACATAAAATAGTACAGAAGGCCATAAAGAGAGAGGAGAAGACAGAAGGGCATCTAGATAGAGGAGAGAAAAGAAGGGCATCCAGAAAGAGGAAGGAACAGAAGGGCATCCAGAGAAGGAGAAGACAGGAGCAAATCCAGAGAGAGGAGAGAACAGAAGGGCATCGGGAGTTAGGAGAAGACAGAAGGGCATCCAGACAGACGAGAGCAAAAAAGGCATCCACATAAAATAGTACAGAAGACCATACAGAGGAAGGAGAAGACAGAAGGGCATCTTGATAGAGGACAGAACAGAAGGGCATCCAGAAAGAGGAGAGAACAGAAGGACATCCAGAGAAGGAGAAGACAGAATAGAATCCAGAGATAGGAGAGAACAAAGGGGCATTTGGAGAGAGGAGAGAACAGAAGGACATCGGAAGAGAGAGGAAAAGACAGAAGGTCATCCAGAGAGAGGAGAGAACAGAAATGCATCCAGAAATAGGAGAAGACAGAATTGCATCCAGAGAGAGGAGAGGACAGAATGGTATCCAGAATGAGGAGAGAACAGAAAAGCATCCCGAGAGAGTGGAAGACAGAAGGGCATACAAAGTGAGGAGAGAACAGAAGGGCATCTGTAGAGTGATCAATTATAAAGGCCATTTTTTGAAATATGTGTAGATTTTTCACCTTACAGAACACAGAACTGAAAATAAGTTTTCAGACCTTTATATTCCAGGTGAAGGACACTTGCTGGATTACATTCCTCAAGCCTTGCCCAAGGCAGGAAGACACATTTCTGACCACAGATAAAAGATGCTGCCACCTAGGTGGGCCTATAGCAGAAAGAAGCAAAGATTGTTAATCTGAAATAGTTGGTATATGGCAGGATAGGACACAATAGCATGGTAAAAAACCACATTTATGAGAAGACTATATGTGCAGAGTGATTTCACATGACTCTAGACTATTTGGGCTAGATTTTTCTGAAATGTTTCACTGTTATTGGTTACCCCTCCCTTGGTCTTCCCAGTGATATTTTCAAAATTTGTAAAACAACCAATCATGTGTAACCATGTGAAACTGCCACCATTCATGTGTAACTGCATGAAAATGCAGCCATTCATTTGTAAGCGTGTGAAAAAGCAACCATTCATCTGTAAGCATGCGAAAATGCAACCATTCATGTGTAAGCATGCGAAAATGCCATCCTTTCCCCACCCCATGCTATAAAAGACCCTATAACCCATCACTCAGGGCCAAAAACCTTGCTAATGGAGCTAAAGAGCTTGTCGTTTTGACCGCCTGCTTACTTCCCTAATAAAGCCTTTGCTAATTTGATCCAGGTATGGTTCCTTGTGATCTTTGGGTGGTCGAGATTTGCGGAGTCTTGAGGAAAGGTCTCCTGATTATGGAGGTCTTCACATCCAGAGAGAAGAGACAGCAGAAGAGCATCCAGAGAGAGGAGAAGACAGAAGGTCATCCAGTGGGAGGAAAGCAAAGAAGGGCATCCACATAAAGTAGTACAGAAGGCCATACAGAGAGAGGAGAAGACAGAATGGCATACAGAGAGAAGAAAAGAAAATAGGGAATTCAGAAAGAGGAGAGAACAAAAGTGCACCCAGAGAGAAGAGAAGACAGAAAGGCATCCAGAGAGAGGAGAAGAGAGAAGGCATCCAGATGGAGAAGAAGACCGATGAGCATCCTGAGAGAGGAGAGTACAGAAGGCATTCAGGCAGAGAAGAGAACAGAAGGGCATCCAGATAGAAGAGAGGACAGAAGGGCATCTATAGAGAGCAGAGAACAGAAGGGCATCCAGTAAGAGGAGAAGACAGAAGGGCATCAGGAGATAGGAGAAGACAGAATTGCACCCAGAGAGAGGAGAGCAAAGAAGGGCACCCAAATAAAATTGTACAGTAGTACATACAGAGAGAGGAGAAGAAGGAAGGGAATCCAAAGAAGGAGAGAACAGAAGGGCATTCGGAGAGAGGAGAAGACAGAAGGGCCTCCAGAGAGAAGAGGACAGAAGGGCATCCATAAAGGGAATAGAACAGAAGCGCATCCAGGGAGAGGAATGAACAGAAGGGCATCCAGAGAAGGAGAAGACAGAAGCAAATCAGGAGAGAGGAGAGAAAAGAAGGGCATTCGGAGAGAGAAGTGAACAGATGGGCATCAGGAGAGAGGAGAAGACAGAAGGTCATCCAGAGAGAGGAGATGACAGAAGGGCATCCAGAGAGAGGAAAAGAAAAATAGGGAATCCAGAAAGAGGAGAGAACAGAAGCGCATCCAGAGAGAGGAGAAGACAGAAGGGCATCCAGAGAGAGGAGAAGACAGAAGGGCATCCAGAGAGAGGAGAATATAGAATGGCATCCAAAGAGAGGAAAAGACAGAAGGGAATCCAGAGAGAGAAGAGAACAGAAGGGCATCGAGAGAGGAGAGAACAGAAGACCATCCAGAAAAAGGAGAGAACAGAATGTCATCAAGAGAGAGGAGAATAAGGAAGGGAATCCAGAGAGATGATAGAACAGAAGGGCATCAAGAGAGAAGAGCGAACAAAAGGTCATCAAGAGATAGGAGAAGACAAAACGGAATCCAGAGAGAGGAGAGAACAGAAGGGCATCAAGAGAGGAGAGCTCAGAAAGGCATCCTGAGAGAGGAGAAGACAGAAAGGCATCCAGAAAGAGGAAAAGAGAGAAGGCATCCAGATGGGTAAGAGGACTGTCGGGCATCCTGAGATAGGAGAGAACAGAAGCTATTCATGGAGAGAACAAAAGGGAATCCAGAGAGAAGAGAAGACAGAAGGGCATCTAGAGAGAGCAGAGAACAGAAGGGCATCCAGAAAGAGGAGAAGACACAAGGGCATCGGGAGATAGGAGAAGACAGAAGGGCATCCAGAGAGAGGAGAACAAAGAAGGGCATCCTCATAAAATAGTACAGAAGTCAATAGAGAGAGAGGAGAAGACAGAAGGGAATCTAGATAGAGAAGAGAACAGTAGGGCATCCAGAAAGAGGAGAGAACAGAAGGACATCAAGAGAAGAAGAAGACAGAAGCGAATCCAGAGAGAGGAGAGAACAGAAGGGCATGCGGAGAGAGGAGAAAACAGCAGGGCATCAAGAGAGAAGAGAAGACAGAAGGTCATCCAGTGGGAGGAGAGCAAAGAAGGGCATTCACATAAAATAGTACAGAAGGCCATACAGATAGAGGAGAAGACAGAAGGGCATCCAGTGAGAGGAGAAGAGAGAAGGCATCCAGATGGAGAAGAGGACCGACGGGCATCCTGAGAGAGGAGAGTACAGAAGGTATTCAGGTAGAGAAGAGAACAGAAGGGCATCCAGAGAGAAGAGAGGACAGAAGGGCATCTAAAGAGTGCAGAGAACAGAAGGACATCCAGAAATAGGAGAAAACAGAAGGGCATCAGGAGATAGGAGAAGACAGAATTGCATCCAGAGAGAGGAGAGCAAAGAAGGGCATCCACATAAAATAGTACAGAAGTCCATACAGAGAGAGGAGAAGACAAAAGGGAATCCAAAGACAGGAGAGAACAGAAAGGCATTCGGAGAGTGGAGAAGACAGAAGGGCTTCCATAGAGGAGAGGACAGAAGGGCATCCATAAAAAGAAGAGAACAGAAGGGCATCCAGGGAGAGGAGAGAACAGAAGGGCATCCAGAGAGAAGAGGACAAAAGGGCATCCAGGGAGAGGAGAGAACAGAAGGGCATCCAGAGAAAGAGAAGATAGAAGCGAATCCAGAGAGAGGAGAGAACAGAAGGGCATTCAGAGAGAGGAGAGAACAGAAGAGCATCCAGAAAGAGGAGAGAACAGAAGTGCATCCAGAGAGAGGAGAAGACAGAAGGAAAGCCAGAGAAAGGAGAGAACAGAAGGCCATCCAGAGACAGTAGAGCACAGAAGGTCATCTAGAGAGAAGAGAAGACAGAAGGGAATCCAGAGAGAGGACAGAAAAGAATGGCATCCAGAGAGAGGAGAGCGTAGAATGGCATCCAGAGAGAGGAGAAGAAAGGAGGTCTTCCGGAGGGAGGAGAGAACAGATGGGAATCAGGAGAGAGGAGAAGACAGAATGTCATCCAGAGAGAGGAGATGACAGAAGGGCATCCAGCGAAAGGAAGAAAATTAGGGAATCTAGAAAGAGGAGATTCCAGAGAGAGGAAAAGAAAAATAGGAAATCCAGAAAGAGTAGAGAACAGAAGTGCATCCAGAGAGAGAAGACAGAAGGGCCTCCAGAGTGAGTAGAGCATAGAATGGCATCCAGAGAGAGGAGAAGACAGAAGGGAATCCAGAGAGAGGAGAGAAGAGAAGGGCATCCAGAGTGAGGATAGACCAGAAGGGCATCCAGAGAGAGGAGAAGGCAGAAGGGCATCCAGACAGAGGAGATGACAGAAGGGCATCCAGCGAAAGGAAGAAAATTCGGGAATCTAGAAAGAGGAGAGAACAGAAGTGCATCCATAGACAGAAGACAGAATGGCATCCAGAGAGAGGAGAGAACAGAAGGCCATTCAGAGAAGGAGAAGACAGAAACGAATCCAGAGAGAGGAGAGAACAGAAGGCCATTCAGAGAGAGGAGAAAACAGAAGGGCATCAGGAGAGAGGAGAAGACAGAAGGTCATCCAGTGGGAGGAGATGTCAGAAGCCATCCAGAGAGAGGAAAATACAGAATGGCATCCGAAGAGAGGAGAGAAGAGAAGAGCATCCAGAAAGAGGAGAGAAGAGAAGGTCATCAAGAGAGAGGAGGAGACAGAAGGGAAGCCAGCGACAGGAGGGAACAGAAGGTCATCCAGAGAGAGGAGAAGACAGAAGGGAATCCAGAGAAAAGAGAGAAAAAGGGCATCCAGAGAGAGATGAGACAAGAAGGGCATTGAGAGAGAGAGGAGAAGACAGAATGGCATCCGGAGAGAGAATAAAACAGAAGGGCATCCAGAAAGAGGAGATAATAGAAGGACATCCAGAGAGAGGAGAGTGTAGAAAGGCATCCAGAGAGAGGCGAAGACAGTAGGGCATCTGGAGAGAGGAGAGAACAGTTGGGAATCGGGAGAGAGTTGAAGACAGAAGATCATCCAGAGAGAGGATGTGATAGAAGCCCATTAAGAGTGAGGAAAAGAAAAATTAGGAATTCAGAAAGAGGAAAGAACAGAAGTGCATCCAGAGAGAGGAGAAGACAGAAGGGCATCCAGAGAGAAAAGAGGATAGAATAGCATCCAGAGAGAGGAGAAGACAGAAGGGAATACAGAGAGAGGAGAGAAGAGAAAGGCATCCAGAGAGAGGAGAGACCAGAAGGACATCCAGAGAGAGGAGAAGACAGAAAAGCATCCAGAGAGAGGAGATGACAGAAGGGCATCCAGGGAAAGGAAAGAAAATTATGGAATCCAGAAAGAGGAGAGAACAGAAGCACATACAGTGAGAGAAGACAGAAGGGCATCCATAGAGAGGAAAGGATAGAATGGCATTCAGAGAGAAAAGAAGACAGAAGGAAATCCAGAGAGAGGAGAGAAAAAAGGGCATCCAGAGATAGGAGAGACCAGAACGCCATTGTGAGTGAGATGAGAAGACATAAGGGCATCTGGAGAGAGGAGAGAACAGAAGGGCATCAAGAAAGTGGAGAGAACTGAAGGTCATCAAGACATTGAGAGAGAGGAGAAGATATAAGAGAATCCAGAGAGAGGGGAGAACAGAAGGGCATCCAGAGAGAGGAGAGAGTAGAAGGACATCCTGAGAGAGCCGAAGATAGTAGGTCATCCAGAGAGAGGAGAGAACATAAGGGCATCCAGAGAGAGGAGAGAGCAGAAGGGCATCCAGAGAGAGGAGAGAACAGAAGGGCATCCAGAAAGAGGAGAAGACAGAAGGGCATCCAGAGAGAGGAAAGCAAAAACGGCATCCACATAAAATAGTACAGAAGGCCATACAGACAGAAGAGAAGACAGAAGGGCATCTAGATAGAGGAGAGAACAGAAGGGCATCCAGAAAGAGGAGAGAACCGATGGGCATCCAGAGAAAGAGAAGACAGAAGTGAATCCAGATAGAGGAGAGAACAGACGGGCATTCAGAGAGAGGAGAGAACAGAAGAGCATCAGGAGAGAGGAGAAGATAGAAGGTCATGCAGAGGAAGGAGATGTCAGAAGGACATCCAGAGAGAGGAAAAGAAAAGTAGGAAATCCAGAAAGAGGAGAAAACAGAAGTGCATCCAGAGAGAGAAGAAGATAGAAGGGTGTTGCGGTAAATCTCTTGCCCATAGGGAGTCCAGAGAATAATGACACAAGTCAATAAGTATCAAATGAATGCTGCATGCCTAGATTGGGCAGATTTACCATTAAACTACACTATTCCCCGGCTATGAGAGCTCTTAACAACTTGCGGTTTCCTAGGTCAAGGTCTTCTTCGTCTTCTCTCTCTCCACCAACTGCCCTCTAGCTTCGACCAACTGCCAACTCCGCGCCACGCCGTCTTCTTCTCCTCGTCTTCTCCTTTTCCTGCCTCTGGCTCCTCCCACTCCTCTTCTACTGCCCAATCACTGGCTGTAGCCTTTATTTAACAAATTTGATTGGACAGAAGGTTTACAAGATTCACTCCTCCTTCGCAGCCCCTCCCAGGAGTGGAGTTACCATGACAACAAGAGGCTAGGGCTATCCACCACATTTCCCCCTTTTTGTCCAATAATAAAAATTTTTTTTTTCTTTTCACATATTAATTGAACACTAGCTATTTTACCATGTTGTGTTTGTTAAAGTATAAGATAAACCTAACACCCAGTCCATCATTTTTGTTAACTAAATAGAACCTTTGCCATCTCTCTCAATTAAAAAACTTAGTTCTGAACCTGGCTTATTTCCTGTCTTCAAAATGAATAGCATCTGAAAATCATCTTCTCAAAGTAAATAGCCTGGGTTGGCTGTGAGATTATAAATCTTCAACCCCATCAGAAATCCAGGATGACTAGTTAATTAAAGATATGGGAAGCACAAAGCGTGGCTTCTAAAACTCAGCCAATTTAAATAGACCACTGAACATCTAGACAGTTCCTTATTTCAAAATGTTGGAGCATCTGGTCTTCAGCCTTCTGGCCCAGGAATCATCTGACAGACCTAGTAATGCAGAATTACTAAGGGCTGATTACTCTGTCTTGGCAGATATAATCAGTCGACTATTCTGCAAGTGTGTTTTTTTTTTGCACACTATTTTGTCTGTAGATTAAAAGAGGCAATTCTTGCCTAGTGACTGTCATACCACAACTGGTGTAACTCCAAAGATGCTCAATTTCTTCTTAGAATCCAAGACTGGGAAGCTGTCAGGATCAGATAGGTCTCCAATAAAATAAATGTTTATATCAGAATGTTTGTAATGTCAATTCTATGGATTTCTGACGTTTTTGAAAATCAACTATGTAAGGCAATCTGAACAGTTGTCTGTTAATTCCTTTCCACTAATTTTTTTTTTTAAAGGACTGGGTCTAAGCCTTGTATTTCTAAATAAGATATATAGGTACAATGCCTACATGAGAGTAATATATTAATCTCACTTTTGTATTAATAAGAAACTTATGCCAGTGAAAATCCTAAATTTGTATAAAATAAATTCCATATCAATGTAAGAGATTATAATTTCAACCTTGTAACTATCATAAAGATTTCTTACCAATGTAAGATATACCTATTTTTTTTAAACTGGGTCTAAGCTTTGTATTTCTGTATGAGTTATACAGGCACAATGCCTATATAAGAGTAAAATATTAATCCCACTTAATTTCTGAGATTTAGCTCTCTAATTCCCTTCCTGTCTGAAGCTACATTTGTAAAGTATTCCTTAAATTACAACACATGTATAATTTACAAAGTAACCAGAACCATCCACCCCAACATAAGGAACTGGGGCGATGATCTCCTTTTGTCTGCTTCCAGCTGAATTGGGGCGAAGAATTCCCATCTGGGGGCCCAAAGGGAAACAGGAAAATTGGCTTAGTCAAAGGAGAGCTAGCTGGCATCATTTGCCTTGAAGTCACTGTGTACTGAGAAAGTTCATAGCAAAGCTGACACCATAACTGTTACAGTCAGAAAGGTTGGACAGGCAAGCTAGATGTTCTGGAAAACTTCTGGAAGCAAGTCCTTAAAAGAAGCGGCTTCGATGCAGTTGCAGTAGAATCAAGCACGAAGCTGGAATAGGAGGTCCTAGAGACTCAGAATCCTCGAGTATAAATCATGCTAGGGCTGAGTTTCTCTTCTTTCATCCTGTAACATATAAAACTTAAGAGCAACAGGTAGTTTTCTAAAAACATTCACGTGGAATATGTAGGGCACACAGCTTTGTCAATGAAGATCAATAAAGAAAGGCCACTGCCCTCTTCAGGTTAGTTTGATTACTTAATCAAACTATATATAACTTAAATACATGCCCTCATAAAGAATGGCATGTATTAAGTCATGAGAAATTATTACCCAATTAAATGTTCTTGGCTTTGTATTGACATTTTAGTCCCAGCCAGTTAAGTTTATGTAAGAGACATAACACCATATATACATCACCCATTTGGTTGGTTGAGTTAGTCTCCCTTTTCTTCTTTGTCGACTAGTGCTTCAGGGGGTCTCCCTTTGTCATTTCTGATCTTTATCATTTTGGAAGGAACCCACAGCTTTTCTTTTCCTGTGGAAACATAAGCATAACCTCTCCCCCAGCGTAATACATTTCCCACTTTCCATTCTGATGTCATAATATCCTTAATATAAACAGGTTGATTTAGTTCAGAAGTTTTTTCCACAGTCCAATGTCTCTCAGCAGCTGTGGAGTTTTGTTCATTAGCATTTAAAAAATTTAGAGTTAATAAAGCACTATGTAATCTATCTTTGGGGGTTCTTATTGATCCCTTTTGCCTATTAAGCATCTCCTTTAGAGTTCGATTGGATCTCTCCACAACTGCTTGTCCTGTAGGATTATGTGATATGCCTGTAACATGTTTTATATTATAATATGTAAAAAACTTCTCCATTTTATTAGAGGTATATGCTGGACCATTGTCTGTTTTAATTTGTATGGGTATTCCCATAATGGCCATGACTTCTAACAAATGTGTAATTACAGAATCAGCCTTTTCTGATGCTAATGCAGTTGCCCATTGAAATCCTGAATATGTGTCTATAGTATGGTGCACATATTTCAGTTTGCCAAACTCTGTAAAATGAAAGACATCCATTTGCCAAATGTCATTTCTTTGAGTACCCTTAGGGTTAGTTCCTGTAGGCAAAGGAGTTTGGTTATATAATGAGCAAGTAGGGCACTGCCTCACAATTTCCTTGGCTTGTTGCCAAGTAATAGAGAACCCTTTCTTTAAACCTTTGCTATTAACATGATGTTTTTATGAAATTCTGAAGCCTCTAGCACGCTTCCTATCAATAGCTGGTCGATATCATTATTACCTTGTGCTAGAGGGCCTGGCAGACCTGTATGGGATCTTATGTGTGTTATATATATGGGGTTACTTCTATTTCTAATAATTTGTTGTAGTTTAAAAAATAATGAGGTCAATTCAGAATTATCTTGAATAAGTTCAGCAGTCTCTATGTGTAAAACAACCCTTTCGGCATATTGAGAGTCAGTTACTATATTAAGGGATTCTTGAAAATCTGACAATACCATGATTATTGCGTATAATTCAGATTTTTGAACTGACTTATAGGGACTCTCAGCCACCTTACTTATGTCTTCTGATTTATATCCTGCCTTTCCTGTTTTACTAGCATCAGTGTAAAATGTAGGGGCTCCAGATATCGGAGTTCCTTTTAAAATACGAGGGATAATCCAATTAGTTCTTTTTATGAACTGAAGCCGCTTGCTTTTAGGATATTTGTTGGTAATCTCTCCCAAAAAGTTACTACATGCTCTTTGCCAATGTTCATCTTGTGCCCATAACGAGGTAATTTCTGCATTAGTAAAAGGTACTATAATTTCAGCCGGGTCCATTCCAACTAATTGTCTAAGTCTCATTTTTCCTTTCAGTATTAATTCAGAAACCTTCTCAACGTAGGTTTTTAATTTTTTACTCTGTTTATGGGCTAAAAATATCCACTCTAGAATATAATCTTCTCTCTGCATAAGAATTCCAGTAGGAGAGTGAGTAGAAGGTAAAATAACTAAGATGCAGGCCATTTTTGGATCAATACGATCTAGATGTGTATCCTGCAGTTTTCTTTCTACCAAGGCTAACTCCTTCTCAGCTTCAGGAGTCAATTTTCTAGGACTATTTAAATCTTTATCACCTTGTAAGGTTTGAAATAAATTACTTAGTTCTTGAGTGGTCAAGCCAATTGCTGGTCGCAGCCAGTTTATATCTCCAAGTAGCTTCTGAAAATCATTTAGGGTTCTTAATTGGTTTCTTCTAATTTGTACCTTTTGTGGCTTAACCGTTTGTAGACTTATCTTATACCCTAGATAATTAATAGAATCTCCTCTTTGTATTTTTTCAGGGGCTATTTGCAATCCCCAGCAAGGCAAAATTTTCTTTACTTCATCAAACATTTTTTCCAAGATATTAATATCTGAATCAGCCAACAAAATATCATCCATATAATGATAAATAATTGATTTGGGAAACCTTTTGCGAATTATCTCCAATGGCTGTTGTACAAAGTATTGACACAAGGTAGGACTATTTACCATTCCTTGTGGTAAGACTTTCCAATGATATCTCTTTACTGGGCAACCTTTATTAAAGGTAGGTACTGAGAAAGCAAACCTTTCCCTATCACATTCATGTAGAGGAATTGTGAAGAAACAATCTTTCAGATCAATCACTATAATGGGCCAATCCTTAGGCAACAAGGAAGGCAATGGGATACCAGGCTGCAAAGAACCCATAGGCTGAATAATCTTATTAATTGCTCTGAGATCTGTCAACATCCTCCATTTGCCAGATTTCTTTTTAATGACAAATACTGGAGAATTCCAAGGACTGGTAGACTCTTCAATATGCTGAGCCTCCAGTTGTTCCTGGACCAGCTGTTCTAATACCTGTAATTTTTCTTTTGTCATAGACCACTGCTCAATCCAAATGGGTTGATTAGACAACCACTTTAGTGATAATGTTGTTGGTGTCTTGGTAGCAATGGCTCTTTGGGGTAGAACTAAATTGTCAGCCTCTACCATATGTTGTTTATGAACAGCTTGGACAGTGTGAGACTGCCTTAAATAACGTTTCTTAACAAATTTTAAATTTTTATTAAGAGCCTGATGAATTTCATGATTAAACATTGACACTGAGGGGATATTAATCTGGGTTTTCCACTGTTGTAATAGATCTCTTCCCCATAAGTTAATGGCTATATCAGCCACGTATGGCCTCAATTTCCCTAGCTGACCTTCTGGTCCTATACATTTAAGCCATCTGGTGCTTTGTTTTATTTTGGATAAAGTTCCAAGTCCTTGAAACTGGATGTCTACTTCATGAAGTGGCCAACTTTCAGGCCAAGAATTTGGAGAAATAACAGTGACATCTGCTCCAGTGTCAACCATCCCCTCAATCTCAATATTATTCACTAGTATTCTTAGTTTTTGTCTTTGATCTTCTATAGAAGTTTGCCAAAATATTTGCTTTTGACTCCCTGTGAGGCCTTCTGAATTATCTATAAAACCTTCCTCAGCCTTATCTGGTCTTACAAAATTTGTTTTTGAAGCAGTGACATTTAATTTTCCTGGAAAAGAGCACTCTTTTTGTCTGGCATTGGGGCCTGCAAGAGGCCCCCCTGGAAGTTTTTTGGCAGGGTATTGCCCCATTTGTCTGTTGTTGCTCTACATTCCCTGGTCAGATGTCGGCCTTTGCCACATCTTTGACATATTCCAGAAGGCCTAGGCCCCCATTTCCTATTATTTTGATTTGTTCTGTAGTCATTTCTGAGATGACCCCATTTACCACAATTAAAACATTTGAAATCTTGGGTCATCTCTAGGTTTCTAGTTGCAGTTTTTCCTATTACTGACATATCAGCTGAGTGAGATCCAACATCAGCTGTGTATCTAATCCATTCATCTATTGATGCTGACCTTGCCCTCAGTGGTCTGATTACTTCCTTGCACTCAGCAGTTGCATTTTCAAAGGCTAAAGACTCAATTATTGCCTTTCTTGCTACTGAATCTGATATACTCCTTTCGACAGCTGAGGTTAGCCTTTGTAAAAAGTCAGGGAAGGTTTCTTTTGGCCCTTGTATGACATGAGTAAATGGTTCAAGTCTCTTCCCGGATTCTGCAACTTTGTCCCAGGCATTTAAGGCTGACAATCTACACAATGCCAGAGTTTCTTCATCATATACAGCCTGCACCTCTATTTCAGCAAAACGACCTTCACCAAGCAGTTGGTCTATGGAAATCTCTCTTCCTCTGGCTCTATTTTGTCGTGCTATCTCCCTCGCCTCATCTCGCCACCATGCAACCCATTGTAAATTTGTGGCAGGTTCTAATATAGCTCTTGCCATATCTTTCCAGTCTTGGGGGATTATTCTATTTTTAATAGCCCAAGAAGTCAGAATTTGTTTAACAAATGGTGAGTGCATACCAAAATTATTGACACTCTCCTTAAATTTTCTCAGATCTAACACATCCACAGGTTGCCATTCAAATTCCTCATAACCCTGTGGGTAAACAACGTTTGGAGGTCTTTGTTGTACCGTAACCGGATAGACCAAGGTGTGTTTTCTAATAACTCTTGGTTGACTTTCTCTATTTACTTCTGTCTTAACCTCAGTATTTTCCTCAGCTGAAAATTTAAATTCCTCCCTTAAGGTTTGTATACATGCTTCATATGTTTTTTTATATTGTAATTGTTTCCATTCCTCATTATTTTCTATCTGTTTTTCCATCTGATCTGTGAGCTGTTGTATGCTCTGTTCGATCATCTTTTCTAGCTCCTGTCTCCCAGTTTCATTTTCATCTTTCTGTCTCTTATTCTGATCTATAATTTCTTGTGTCTTCAATTCATTATTTTTTATCTGTTTCTCCATCTGATCTATTAACTGCTCTATCTTCTGTTCAATTATCCTTTTAATCTCCTGTCTCCCACTTTCATTCTCATCTTTTTGATCCTGTAACTTCTGTTCTAAGCCCTGCTTCCATTCCTTATTATTTTCTGTCTGTTTATCCATCTGATCTGTGAGCTGTTGCATGCTCTGTTTGATCATCTTTTCTAGATCCTGTCTCCCAGTTTCATTTTCATTTTTCTGTCTCTTATTCTGATCTATAATTTCTTGTGTCTTCAATTCATTATTTTTTATCTGTTTCTCCATCTGATCTATTAACTGCTCTATCTTCTGTTCAATTATCCTTTTAATCTCCTGTCTCTCACTTTCATTTTCATCGTTTTGTTCCTGTAACTTCTGTTCTAAGCCCTGCTTCCATTCCTCATTATTTTCTATCTGTTTCCAAATTTCATTTCTATCCTGTACCAAAAGTTCTATTGTTTCTTGTAATCTCTTTTCCAAGGCAAAGAATTTTTTATCTAGAGCTTTGTCTTTTGAGAAGACATAGTATATCAAAAAAATAAATATAGCAATACTGATAAATAATAAAGTGTTCCCTAAGTTGATTTCTGTCAAACCATTTGAAATATCATCATATAAAGCCCAAAAGATATCCATTGTTTTTGTCATCTTTATCAAAATATGGTTTTTTTTATATATGTTAAAAAATTATCTGGTTTGGAGCCCTCAATTCACTGTTTCTACCTGAAAACTACCTTGCAGGCAGCTGTTTTCTAGGATCAGCAGTCCCTCATTACAATTCGTTACTCTAACCTTTCTATTTATCTGTTTGGCTCTCTTGACTCAGAGCAGCCTGCAATTTACTCCTCGCAACCTTAAAACCTTTTACATCTATTTATCTGTGTCTATTCACCTTTTTTTAATTTAATTTTTTAATTTAAGTGACCTACTGGTCTGGCTACAATAACTTTTGTTTCACTGTTGAATTTTCGCAAGACCCTTCTTTCAGTTTTCACAGGGCAGTGAGCAAGCCCAGCTGTAAACTGAGTGCTGCTCCTGACCTAGGCTGTTGGGGAAGTTTTTGTACTTTGTAACTTTTCTTTTGTTCTTTCGTCTCAAGTTAGTTGAGTTCTAAATAATACGTTGGGCGCCAATTTGTTGCGGTAAATCTCTTGCCCATAGGGAGTCCAGAGAATAATGACACAAGTCAATAAGTATCAAATGAATGCTGCATGCCTAGATTGGGCAGATTTACCATTAAACTACACTATTCCCCGGCTATGAGAGCTCTTAACAACTTGCGGTTTCCTATGTCAAGGTCTTCTTCGTCTTCTCTCTCTCCACCAACTGCCCTCTAGCTTCGACCAACTGCCAACTCCGCGCCACGCCGTCTTCTTCTCCTCGTCTTCTCCTTTTCCTGCCTCTGGCTCCTCCCACTCCTCTTCTACTGCCCAATCACTGGCTGTAGCCTTTATTTAACAAATTTGATTGGACAGAAGGTTTACAAGATTCACTCCTCCTTCGCAGCCCCTCCCAGGAGTGGAGTTACCATGACAACAAGAGGCTAGGGCTATCCACCACAGAAGGGCATCCAGAGACAGGAGAGGAGAGAAGGCATCCAGATGGAGAGAAGAACCGACGGGCATCCTGAGAGAGAAGAGTACAGAAGGCATTCAGGGAGCCAAGAGAACAGAAGGGCATCCAGAGAGAAGAGAGGACAGAAGGGCATCTAGAGAGAGCAGAGAACAGAAGGGCATCAAGAAAGAGAAGAAGACAGAAGGGCTTCGGGAGATAGGAGAAGACAGAAGTGAATCCAGAGAGAGGAGAGCAAAGAAGGGCATCCACATAAAATAGTACAGAAGGCCATACAGAGTGAGGAGAAGACAGAAGGGAATCCAAAGAGAGGAGAGAACAGAAGGGCATTCGGAGAGAGGAGAAAACAGAAGGGCCTCCAGAGAGGAGAGGACAGAAGGGCATCCATAAGGAGAAAAGAACAGAAGGGCATCTAGGGAGAGGAGAGAACAGAAGGGCATCCAGAGAGAAGAGGACACAAGAGCATCCAGGGATAGGAGAGAACAAAAGGGCATTCAGAGTGAGGAGAGAACAGATGGGCATTGGGAGAGAGGAGAAGACAGAAGGTCATCCAGAGAGAGGAGATGACAGAAGAGCATCCAGAGAGAGGAAAAGAAAAATAGGGAATCCAGAGAGAGGTGAAGACAGAAGGGCATCCAGAGAGAGGAGAGGATAGAACGGCATCCAGAGAGAGGAAGAGACAGAAAGGAATCCAGAGAGAGGACAGAACAGAAGGGCATCCAGAGAGAGGAGAGAGTAGAAGGGCATCCAGAGAGAGGAGAACACAGTAGGGCATCTGGAGAGAGGAGAGCAAAGAAGGGCAACCACATAAAATAGTACAGAAGGCCATAAAGAGAAAAGAGAAGACAGAAGGACATCTAGATAGAGGAGAGAACAGAAGGGCATCAAGAAAGAGGAGAAAACAGAAAGTCATCAAGAGAGAGGAGAAGACAGAAGGGAATACAGAGAGATTAGAGAATACAAGGGCATCCAGAGAAAGGAGAAGACAGTAGGGCATCTGGAGAGAGGAGAGAACAGATGGGTATCGGGAGAGAGGAGAAGACAGAAGGCCATCAAGAAAGAGGAGAAAACAGAAGGGCATCAAGAGAGAGGAGAAGACAGAAGGGAATACAGAGAGATTAGAGAATAGAAGGGCATCCAGAGAGAGGAGAAGACAGTAGGACATCCGGAGAGAGGAGAGAACAAATGGGCCTCCAGAGAGAGGAAAAGACAGAAGGGCATCTGGAGAGAGGAGATGACAGAAGAGCATCCAGAGAGAAGAAAAAAAATAGGGAATCCAGAAAGAGAGAAAAGAAGTGCATCCAGAGAGAGGAGAAGACAAAAGGGTATCCAGAGAGAGGAGAGTATAGAACTGCATCCAGAAAGAGGAGAAGACAGAAGGGAATCCAGAGAGAGGAGAGAAAAAAGGGCATCCAGAGAGAGGAGAGAACAGAAGGGCATAGAGAGAGAGAGGAGAAGAAAGAAGGGCATCTGGAGAGAGGAGAGAACAGACAGGCATCCAGAATAAGGAGAGAACAGAAGGTCATCAAGAGAGAAGAGAAGACAGAAGGGAATCCAGAGGAAGAGAGAACAGAAGGGCATCCAGAGAGAGGAGAGAGTAGAAGGGCATCCAGAGAGAGGAGAGGACAGAATGGCATCAAGTGAGAGGAGAGAACAGAAGGTCAGCCAATGTTAGGGGAGAATTGAAGGGTATCCAGAGAGAGGAGAGGATAGAATGGCATCCAGAGTGAGGAGAAGACAGAAGGGAATCCAGAGAGAGGAGAGAAAAAAGGGCATCCAGAGAGAGGAGAGACCAAAAGGGCATAGAGAGAGAGAGGAGAAGACAGAATGGCATTTGGAGAGAGGAGAGAACAGAAGGGCATCCAGAAAAAGGAGAGAAGATAAGGTCATCCATAGAGACTAGAAGACAGAAGGGAAACCAGAGAGAAGAGAGAACAGAAGTGCATCCAGAGAGAGGAGAGAACAGAAGGGCATCCAGAGAGAGCAGAGAGTAGAAGGGCATCAATAGAGAGGAGTAGACAATAGGGCATCCATAGAGAGGAGAGAACAGAAGGGCATCCAGAGAGAGGAGAGAGTAGAAGGGCATCCAGAGAAAGGAGAAAACCGAAGAGTATTCGGAGAGAGGAGAAAACAGAAGGGCATCCAGGGAGAGGAGAGAGCAGAAGGGCATCCAGAGAGAGGAGAAGGCAGTAGGGCATCCAGAAAGAGGAGAAGACAGAAGGGCATCAGGGAGATAGGAGAAGACATAAGGGCATCCAGAGAGACAAGAGCAAAACAGGCATCCACATAAAATAGTACAGAAGATTATACAGAAAGAGGACAAGACAGAATGGCATCTATATAGAAGAGAGAACAGAAGGGTAAACAGAAAGAGGAGAGAAAAGAAGGGCATCCATTAAAGGAGAAGACAGAAGCGAATCCAGAGTGAGGAGAGAACAGAAGGGCATCCAGAGAGAGGAGAGAACAGATGGGCATAGGGAGAGAGGAGAAGACAGTAGGACATCCTGAGAGAGGAGAGACCAGAAAGGCATCCAGAGAGAGGAGAGTAAAGAAGGGCATCCACATAAAATAGTACAGAAGGCCATACAGAAAGAAGAAAAGACAGAAGGGCGTCTAGATAGAGGAGAAAACAAAAGGGCATGCAGAAAGAGTAGAGAACAGAAGAGCATCCAGAGAAGGAGAAGGCAGAAGCAAATCCAGAGAGAGGAGAGAACAGAAGGGCATTCAGAGTGAGGAGAGAACAGAAGGGCATCGGGAGAGAGGAGAAGACAAAAGGTCATCCAGAGAGAGGAGATGACAGGAGAGCATCTAGAGAGAGGAAAAGATAAAAAGGAAATGCAGAGAGAGGAGAGAACAGAAGTGCATCCTGAGATAGGAGATGACAGAAGGGTATGCGGAGAGAGGAGAGCACAGAAGGGCATCCAGAAAGAGGAGAGAATAGAAGGGCATCCAGAGAGAGGAGAAGAGAGAAGGGAATCCAGAGAGAGAAGAGAACAGAAGGATATACCGAGAGAAGAGGAAACAGTAGGACATCCATAGAAAGGAGAAGACAGAAGGGAATCCATAGAGAGGAGAGAACAGAAGGGTATCCAGAGAAGGAGAAGACAGAAGCAAATCCAGAGAGAGGAGAGAACAGAAGGGCATTTGGAGAGTGGAAGAACAGAAGGGCATTGGGAGAGAGGAGAAGACAGAAGGTCATCCAGAGAGAGGAGAGAACAGAAATGCATCCAGAGAGAGGAGAAGACAAAAGGGCATCCAGAGAGAGGTGAAGACAGAATGGCATCCAGTGAGAGGAGAGAACAGAAGGGCATCCAATGTTAGGAGAGAACAGAAGGGAATCCAGAGAGAAGAGAGAACAGAAAAGCATCCCAAGAGAGGGGAAGACAGCAGGGCATACAAAGTGAGGAGAGAACAGAAGGGCATCTGTAGAATGAAAAATTATAAAGGCCATTTTTTGAAATATGTGTAGATTTTTCGCCTTACAGAACACAGAACTGAAAATAAGATTTCAGGCCTTCACATTCCAGGTGAAGGACACTTGCTGGATCACATTCCTCAAGCCTTGACCAAGGCAGGAAGGCACATTCATGACCACAGATAAAAGATGCTGCCACCTAGGTGGGGCTATAGCAGGAAGAAGCAAAGATAGTTAATCTGAAATAGTTGGTAAATGGCAGCATAGGACACAATAGCATGTTAAAACCACATTTTTGTGAAGAATGAGTGTGCAGAGTGATTTCACATGACTCTAGACCATTTGGGCTAGATTCCTCTGAAATGTTCCACTGTTAATGGTTACACCTCCCTTGGTCTTCCCAGTGCTATGTTCAAAATTTGTAAAACAACCAATCATGTGTAACCATGTGAAAATGCAACCATTCATGTGTAACCACGCGAAAATGCAACCATTCATATGTAAGTGTGCAAAAATGCCTTCCTTTCCCCAACCCATGCTATAAAAGACCCTTTAATCCACCACTTGGGGTCAAAAACCTTGCTATTGGAGCTAAAGAGCTTGTAGTTTTGACCCCCGGCTTACTTCCATAATAAAGCTTTGCTGATTGCATCCAGGTAAGGTTTCTTGTGACCTTTGGGTGGTCGAGATTTCCGGAGGCTTGAAGAAGGGTCTCCAGAGTATGGAGGTCTTCACATCCAGAGAGAGGAAAGAGCAGAATGGCATCCAGAGAGAGGAGAAGACAGTAGGGCATCCGGAGAGAGGAGAGAACAGAAGGGCATCAAGAGAGAGGAGAGACCAGAAGGGCATCCAGAGAGAGGAGAAAACAGAAGGGCATTAGGAGAGAGGAGAGACCAGAAGGGCATCCAGAGAGAGGAGAAGACAGAAGGGAATCCAAAGGGAAGAAAGAACAGAAGGGCATTTGGAGAGAGGAGAAGACAGAAGGGCCTCCAGAGAGGAGAGGACAGAAGGCCATCCAGAGAGATGAGAGAACAGAAGAGAATCCAGAAAGAGGAGAGAACAGAAGGGCATCCAGAGAAGGAGAAGACAGAAGCGAATCCAGAGAGAGTAGAGTACAGAAAGTCATTTGGAGAGAGGAGAGGACAGAAGGTCATCCACGGAGAGGAGATGACAGTTGGGCTTCCAGAGAGAAGAAAAAAATAGGTAATTCAGAAAGAGGTGAGAACAGAAGTGCTTCGAGAGAGAGGAGAAGACAGAAGTGCATCGAGAGAGAATAGAAGAGAGAAGGGCATACAGAGAGAGTAGAGAGTAGAAGGGCAACCAGAGAGAGGAGAAGACATTAGGGCATCTGGAGAGAGGAGAGAACAGAAGGCCATCCAGAGAGAGGAGAGAGCAGAAGGGAATCCAGAGAGGAGAAAACCAAAGGGCATCTGGAGGAGGAGAGAACAGAAGGGCATCCAGAGAGAGAGAGAGCAGAAGGGCATTCAGAGAGAAGAGAAGACAGAATGGCATCCAGAATGAGTAGAAGACAGAAGGGTATCAGGAGATAGGAGAAGTCAAAAGGGCACCCAGAGAGACTAGAGCAAAAAGGACATCTACATAAAATAGTACAGAAGGCCATAAAGAGAGAGGAGAAGACAGAAGGGCATCTAGATAGAGGAGAGAAAAGAAGGGCATCCAGAGGAGAAGACAGGAGCGAATCCAGAGAGAGGAGGAAACAGAAGGGCATCTTTAGAGAGGAGAAGACAGAAGTTCATCCAGAGATAGGAGAGAACAGAAGGACATCCAATGTTGGGGGAGAATAGAAGGGCATCCAGATAGAGGAGAAGACAGAAGGGCATCCGGATAGAGGAGAGAATAGAAGGGCATCCAGAGAGAGGAGAGAGCAGAAGGGCATCCAGAGAGAAGAGAAGACAGAAGGGCATCCAGAAAGAGGAGAAGACAGAAGGGCATCAGGAGATAGGAGAATACAGAAAGGCATCCAGAGAGAGGAGAGCAAAGAAGGGCATCCACATAAAAAGGTACATAAGGCCATACAGAGATATGAGAAGACAGAAAGGCATCTAGATAGAGGAGAGAACAGAAGCGCATCCAGAAAGAGGAGAGAACAGAAGGGCATCCAGAGAATAAGAAGACAGAAGCAAATCCAGAGACAGGAGAGAACAGAAAATGCAACCATTCATGTGTAAGCACGCGAAAATGCAACCATTTATATGTAAGTGTGTGAAAATGCCTTCCTTTTCTCACCCCATGCTATAAAAGACCCTTTAATTCACCACTGGGGGTTAAAAACATTGTTCTTGGAGCTAAAAATTTTGTCGTTTCGTCTGCCTGCTTACTTCCCTAATAAAGCCTTTGCTGATTGCATCCAGATATGGTTCCTTGTGATCTTTGGGTGGTTGAGATTTCCGGGGTCTTGAGGAAAGGTCTCCCGATTATGGAGGTCTTCACATCCAGAGAGAGGAGAGAGCAGAAGGGCATCCAGAGAGAGGAGAATACAGAAGGTCATCCAGTGGGAGGAGAGGAAAGAAGGGCATTCACATAAAATAGTACAGAAGGCCAAACAGAGAGAGGAGAAGACAGAACGGCATCCAGAGAGAGGAAAAGAAAATAGGGAATCCAGAAAGACGAGAGAACAGAAGTGCATCCAGAGAGATGAGAAGATGGAAAGGCATCCAGATAAAGGAGAAGAGAGAGGGCATCCAGATGGAGAAGAAGACCGATGAGCATTCTGAGAAAGGAGAGTACAGAAGGCATTCAGGGAGAGAAGAGAATAGAAGGGCATCCAGAGAGAAAAGAGGACAGAAGGGCATCTAAAGAGAGCAGAGAACAGAAGGACATCCAGAAAGAGGAGAAGACAGAAGGGCATACAGAGAAAGAGAAGACAGAAGCGAATCCTGAAAAAGGAGAGAACAGAAGGGCATTCGGAGAGAGGAGAGAACAGATGGGCATCGGGAGAGAGGAGAAGACAGAAGGTCATCCAGAGAGACGAGATGACAGAAGGGCATCCAGAGAGAGGAAAAGAAAAATAGGGAATCCAGAAAGTGGAGACAACAGAAGTGAATCCAGAGAGAGGAGATGATAGAAGGGTATCCAGAGAGAGGAGAAGACAGAAGGGAATGCAGAGAGAGGAGAGAACAGGAGGACTTCCCAAGAGAGGAGAGACCAGATTGGCATTCAGAGAGAGGAGAAGACAGAAGGGCATCCGGAGAAAGGAGAAAACAGAAGAGCATCCAGAAAGAGGAGAGAACAGAAGGGCATTCG
Source organism: Arvicanthis niloticus (assembly GCF_011762505.2). Lineage (NCBI taxonomy): Eukaryota > Metazoa > Chordata > Mammalia > Rodentia > Muridae > Arvicanthis > Arvicanthis niloticus. The sequence continues at coordinate 148,284,331 of NC_047659.1, forward strand.
GGGAGAGGAGAAAACAGAAGGGAATCCAGAGAGAGGAAAAGAAAAATAGGCAATCCAGAAAGAGGAGAGAACAGAAGTGCATCCAGAGAGAGGGAATGACAGAAGGTCATCAAGAGAGAGGAGAAGACAGAAGGGAAGCCAGAGAGATGAGAGAACAGTAGGGCATCCAGGGAGAGGAGAGAACAGAAGGGCATCCAGAGAGAGAAGTCAGAAGGGAATCCAGAGAGAGGAGGGAAAAAAAGGGCATCCAGAGAGAGAAGAGACCAGAAGGGCATTGAGAGAGAGAGGAGAAGACAGAAGGGCCTACAGAGAGAGGAGAAAACAGAAGAGCATCCAGAAATTGGAGAAAACAGAAGGTCATCAAGAGATAGCAGAAGACAGAAGGGAAGCCAGAGAGAAAAGAGATCAGCAAGGCATCCAGAGAGAGGAGAGAACAGAAGGTCATCAAGAGAGAGGAGAAGACAGAAGGGAATCAAGAGAGAGAAGAGAACAGAAGGACATCAGGAGATAGGAGAAGACAGAAGGGCATCCAGAGATAGGAGATGACAGAAGGGCATCCAGAGAGAGGAAAAGAAAAATAGGGAATCCAGAAAGAGGAGAGAACAGAAGTTCATACAGAGAGAGGAGAAGACAGAAGGGCATCCAGAGATAGGAGAGGATAGAATGGCATCCAGAGAGAGGAGAAGATAGAAGGGAATCCAGAGAGAGGAGAGAAGAGAAGGGCACCCGAGAGAGGAGAGAACAGAAGGGCATCCAGGCAGAGGAGAAGACAGAATGCCATCCAGAGACAGGAGATGACAGAAGGGCATCCAGAGATAGGAAAGAAAATTAGGGAATCCAGAAAGAGGAGAGAAAAGAAGTGCATCCATAGACAGAAGACAGAAGGGCATCCAGAGAGAGGAAAGGAAAGAATGGGATCCAGAGAGAAAAGAAGACAGAAGGGAATCCAGAGACAGGAGAGAAAAAGGGCATCCAGAGAGAGGAGAGACCAGAATGGCATTGAGAGATAGAGGAGAAGACAGAAGGGCATCCGGAGAGAGGAGAGAACAGAAGGGCATCCAGAAAGAGGAGAGAACTGAATGTCATCAAGACATTGAGAGAGAGAAGAAGACATAAGAGAATCCAGAGAGAGGAGAGAAGAGAAGGGCATCCAGGGAGAGGAGAGTAGAAGGGCATCCAGAGGGAGCAGAAGACAGTAGGCCATCCGGAAATAGGAGAAGACAGAAGGGCCTCCAGAGAGAGGAAAGAGCAGAAGGGCATCCAGAGAGAGGAGAAGACAGAAGGGCATCCAGAAAGAGGAGAAGACAGAAGGGCATCGGGAGATAGGAGAAGACACAAGGGCAGCCAGAAACAGAAGAGACAAAGAAGGGCATCCACATAATATAGTACAGAAGGTCATAAAGACAGAGGAGATGACAGAAGGCCATCTAGATAGAGGAGAGAACAGAAGGGCATCCAGAAAGAGGAGAGAACAGATGGGCATCCAGAAAAGGAGAAGACAGAAGCGAGTCCAGAGAGAGGAGAGAACAGAAGGGTATTCAGAAAGAGGAGAGAACAGAAGGGCATCAGGAGAGAGGAGAAGACAGAAGCGAATCCACAGAGAGGAGAGAACAGAAGGGCATTCAGAGAAAGGAGAGAACAGAAGGGCATCAGGAGAGAGGAGAAGACAGAAGGTCATGCAGAGGGAGGAGATGTGAGAAGGGCATCCAGAGAGAGGAAAAGAAAAATAGGGAATCAAGAAAGAGGAGAAAACAGAAGTGCATCCAGAGTGAGGAGAAGATAGAAAGACATCCAGAGTGAGGAGAAGAGAGAAGGCATTCAGATGGAGAAGAGGACCAACGGGTATCCTGAGAGAGGAGAGTACAGAAGGCATTCAGGGAGACAAGAGAACATAAGAGCATATAGACGAACAGAAGACAGAAGGGCATCTAGAGAGAGCAGAGAACAGAAAGGCATCCAGAAAGAGGAGAAACAGAAGGGCTTTGGGAGATAGGAGAAGACAGATTTGCATCCAGAGAGAGGAGAGCAAAGAAGGGCATCCACATAAAATAGTACAGAAGGGCATACAGAGTGAGGAGAAGACAGAAGGGAATCCAAAGAAAGCAGAGAATAAAAGGGCATTCAGAGAGAGGAGAAAACAGAAGGGCCTCCAGAGAGGATAGGACAGAATGGCATCTATAAGGAGAAGAGAACAGACGGGCATCCAGGGAGAAGACAGAACAGAAGGGCATCCAGAGAGAGCAGAAGACTGAAGGACATCCTGAGAGAGAAGGTGAAAGAACGGCATCCGGAGAGTGGAAAAACAGAAGGGTATCCAGAGAGAGGAGAGGACAGAAGAACATCCAGTGATAGGAGAGAAAAAAGGGAATACCGAGAGAGGAGAAGACAGAAGGGAATCTAGAGTGAGGAGAGAATTGTAGGGCATCCAGAGAGAGGAGAAGACAGAAGGGCATCAGAAGAAAGGAGAAGACAGAAGGGCATCCAGAGAGACGAGATTACAAAATGGTATCCAGATAGAGGAGAAGACAAAAAGGGAATCCAGAGAGAGGAGAGAAAAGAAGGGAGTCCAGAGAGAGGAGAATACAGAAGGGCATACAGAAAGAGGAGAGAGCAAAAGGGCATCCAGACAGAGGAGAAGACAGAAGGGCCTCTGGAGAGAGGATTGAACCCAAGGGCATACAGAGAGAGGAGAATACAGAAGTTCTTCCGGAGATAGGAGAGAACAGAAGGGCATCCAGAGAGAGGAGAGAGCAGAAGGGCATCCAGAGATAGGCCAAGACAGAAGGGCATCCATAAAGAGGAGAATAGAGAAGGGCATCGGGAGATAGGAGAAGACAGAAGGTCATCCAGAGAGAGGAGAGCAAAGAAGGGCATCCACATAAAATAGTACAGAAGGCCATACAGAGAGAGGTGAAGACAGAAAGGCATCTAGATAGAGGAGAGAACAGAAAGACATCTGGACAGAGGAGAGAAGAGAAGGCCATCCAGTGAGAGAGTAGAGAACAGAAGGGCATCCAGAGAGAGAAGACAGAAAGGCATCCAGAAAGAGGAGAAGAGAGAAGGCACCCAGATGTATAAGATGACTGACAGGGATCCTGAGAGAGGAGAGGACAGAAGGCAGTCATGGAGTGAAGAGAACAGAAGGGCTTCCAGAGAGAAGAGAGGACAGAAGGACATCTAAAGAGAGCAGAGAACAGAAGGGCATCCAGAAAGAGAAGACAGAAGGCCATCGGGAGATAGGAGAAGACAGAAGTGCATCCATAGAGAGGAGAGCAAAAAAGTCATCCACATAAAATAGTACAGAAGGCCATAGAGAGAGAGAGGAGAATACAGAAGGGAATCCAAAGAGAGGAGAGAACAGAAGGGCATACACAGAGAGAAGAAGACAGAAGGGCCTCCAAAGAGGAGAGGACAGTAGGGCATCCATAAAGAGAAGAGAACATAAGGGCATCAAGGGAGAGGACAGAACAGAAGGGCATCCAGACAGAATAGGACAAAAGGGCATCCAGAAAGAGGAGAGAACAGAAGCGCATCCACAGAAGGAGAAGACAGAAGTGAATCCAGAGAGAGGAGAGAAGACAGAAGGGCATCCAGAGAGAGGAGAGCAAAGAAGGGCATCCACATAAAATAGTACAGAAGGCCATACAGAGAGATGAGAAGACACAAGAGCATCTAGATAGAGGAGAGAACAGTAGGCCATCCAGAAAAAGGAGAGAAGAGAAGGGCATCCAGAGCAGGAGAAGACAGAAGCGAATACAGAGAGAGGAGTGAACAGAAGGGCATTCGGAGAGAGGAGAGAACAGAAGGGCATCAGGAGAGAGGAGAAGACAGAAGGGCATCTGTCTTTTCCTCTTTCTTGATGTCGTTCTGGTCTCTCCTTTCTCTGGATGCCCCTCTGTTCTCTCCTCTCTCTGGATTCCCTTCTGTCTTCTACTCTCTCTGGATGCCCATCTGCTCTCTCCTGTCTCTGGATGCCCTTCTGTTCTCTGCTCTCTCTGGATTCCCTTTTGTCTTCTCCTCTCTCTGGATGCCGGTCTATCTTCTCCTCTCTCTGGAGGCACTTCTGTCTTCTCCTCTCTCCAAATGCCCTTCTGTTCTCTTCTCTCTCTGGTTTCGCTCTGTCTTCTCCTTCTCTGGATGCCCTTCTGTTCTCTCCTCTCTCTAGATGCCTTTCTGTTCTCTCCTCTATCTAGATGCCCTTTTGTCTTCTCTCTGTGTATGGCCTTCTTTACTCTTTACTCTGGATGCCCTTCTGACCTCTCCTCTCTCTGGATGCTCTTCTATTCTCTCTTCTCTCTGGAGGCCATTCTGTCAACTCCTCTCTCTGGAAGCCCTTCTGTCTTCTCCTATCTTCTGATGCCCTTCTGTCTTCTTCTCCTTCTGGATACCTTTCTGTTCTCTACTCTCTCTACATGCCCTTCTGTCCTTTATTTTCTCTGGATGCTCTTATGTTCTCTCCTATCTCTGGAAGTTCTTCTGTCTTCTCTGCTCTCTGGATAAAGTATTATTCTCTACTCTCCCTGGATGTACTTCTGTCTTATCTGCACTCTGGATGCCCTTCTCTTCTCCCCTCCATGTAGATGTGTTTCTGTCTTCTCCTCTCTCTGGATGCCCTTCTGTTCTCTCCTCTCTTTGGATGCCCTTTTGTCCTCTCCGCTCTCTGGATGGCTTTATGTTCTCTCCTCTCTCTGGATGCCCTTCTGTTCTCTCCACTCTCTGGATTCCCTTTTAGTCTTCTCCTCTCATTGGATGCCCTTCCCTTCTCTCCTCACTCTAGATGCCTTCTGTCCTCTATTCTCTCTGTATGCCTCTGTTCTCTCATCTCTCTGGATGCCCTTCTGTGCTCTCCTCTCTCTGGATGCTTTTCTGTCTTCTCTGCTCTCTGGATGCCCTTCTGTTCTCCCCTCTATGTGGAGGTGTTTCTGTCTTCTTGTCTCTTGATGCCCTTCTCTTCTCTCCTCTCTCTGGATGCCCTTCTGACCTCGCCTCTCCATGGATGACCTTCTGTCTTCTCTCTCTGGATGGCTTTCTTTTCTCTCCTTTCTCTGGATCTCTTCTGTCCTCTCCTCTCTCTGGATGCCCTTCCTCTGTCTCCTCTCTCTCAATGCTCTTCTTTCCTCACATCTCTCTGGATGATTTTCTGTCCTCTCCTCTCTTTCGATGCCCTTCATTTCTCTCCTCTCTCTGGATTCCCTTTTTGTCTTTTCCTGTCACTGGATGCCCTTCTCTTCTGTCCCCTCTCTAGATGCCCTTCTGTCCTCTATTCTCTCTGGATTCCACTTTGTTCTCTCATCTATCTGGATGCCCTTCTGTCTTCTCCTCTCCCTGAATGTCCTTCTGTCCTCTCCTCTCTCTGGATGCCCTTCGGTTTTCTCCTCTCTCTGAATGCCCTTTTGTCCTCTCCTCTCTATGGATGCCCTTCTGTCTTCTCCTCTCTCTGGATGCCCTTCTGTTCACTCCTCTCTATAGATTTCCTTCTGTGCTCTCCTCTCCCTGGATTCCCTTCTGTCTTCCCCTCTCTCTTGATGCCCTTCAGTTCTCTCCTCATCCTGGATGCCCTTCTGTTCTCTCCTCTATCTAGATGCCCTTCTGTCTTCTCCTCTCTCTGTATGGCCTTTTGTACTATTTTATGTGGATGCCCTTCTTTTTTCTCCTCTCGCTGGATGCCCTTCTGCTCTGTCTCCTCTCTGGTTGCCTTTCTGTCCTCTCCTCTCTGGATGCCCATTTGTCTTCTCTTATCTCCCGATGCCCCTCTGTCTTCTCCCCTACCTGGATGACATTCTGTTCTCTGCTTTACCTAGATGGCCTTCTGTCCTCTCCTCTCTATGGATGCCCTTCTGTTCTATTCTCTTCCTGAATGCACTTCTGTCCTCTTCTCTCTCAGGATGCCCGTCAGTCCTCTTCTCCATCTGGATGCCTCTGTCTTCTCTTATTTCCGGGTGCCCTTCAGTTCTCTCCTTTCTCTGGACACACTTCTGTTTTCTCCTCTTTCTGGATGCCCTTCTGTTCTCTCCTCTCTCTGGATGACCTTCTGCCTTCTCCTCTCTCTGGATGCCAATCTGTCTTCCCATCTCTCTGGATGCCCTTCTACATTCTCCTCTCTCTGGATGCCCTTCTGTTCTCTCCTCTCTCCAGATGCCCTTCTGTCTTCTCCTCTCTCTGGATTCCCTTCTGACTTCTCCTCTATTTGGATACCCTTCTGTTTTCTCCTCTTTCTGGATGCCCTTCTGTTCTCTCCTATCTCCGGATGCCCTTCAGTCTTTTCCTCTCTCTGTTTGCATTTCTGCTCTCTCCTATCTCTGGATGCCCTTCTGTTCTCTCCTCTCTCTGGATTCGCTCTGTCTTCTTCTCTGGATGCCATTCTGTTCTCTCCTCTTTCTGGATGCCCTTCTGTACTCTCCTTTCTCTGGATGCCTTTATGTCTTCTCCTCTCTCCCTATGCCCTTCTGTTCTCTCGATCTCCAGCTTCCCTTCGGTCTCCTACTCTCTCTGGTGCCCATTTGTTCTCTCCTATCTTCGGATGCCCTTCTGTCTTTTCTTCTTTCTGGATGCCTTTGTGTTCTCTCGTCTCACCAACTTCCCTTCTGTCTTCTCCTCTCTCTAGATGCCCTTCTGTTCTCTCCTTTTTCCAGATGCCCTTCTGTTTTCTCCTCTCTAGGATGCCCTTCTGTCCTCTCTTCTCTCTGGATTCCCTTCTGTCTTCTCCTCTCTCTAGATGCCCTTCTATTCTCTGCTCTCTCTAGATACCCTTCTGTCCTCTCCTCTCTCTGGATGCCCTTTTTTCCTCTTCTCTTCCTGAATGCCCTTCTGTCCTCTCCTTTCTCAGGATGCCCATTGGTCCTCTTCTCCATCTGGATGCCTCCTCTCTTCTTCTATTTATGGATGCTCTTCTGTTCTCTCCTCTCTCGGGATGACTTTCTGTTTTCTCCTCCCTCTGGATGCCCTTCTGTAGTCTCCTTTCTCTGGATACCTTTCTGTCTTCTCCTCTCTCCCTATGACTTTCTGTTCTCTCGATCTCCAGCTTCCCTTCTGTCTTCCACTCTCTCTGGATGCCCATCTATTCTCTCCTCTCTCCTGATGCCCTTCTGTCTTCTCCTATTTCTGGATGCCCTTCTGCTCTCTCTTCTTTCTGGATGCACTTCTGTTCTGTCCTCTCTCTGGATGCCCTTCTGTCCTCTCCTCTTTCTGGATGCCCTTCTGTCTTCTCCTCTCTTCCAATGCCCTTCTGTTCCCTAGTCTCTCCCGATGCCCATCTGTATTCTCCTTTCTCTGGATGCCCGAGAATTTTCTCCTCACTATGGATATCCTTCTTTCTTCTCTTCTCTCTAGATTCCCTTATGTTCTCTCCTGTCACTGGATACCATTCTGTCCTCTCCTCTCTATATATGCCCTTCTGTCTTCTTCTCTCTCCTCGTGCCCTTCAGTCCTCTTCTCTCTCTGGATGCCATTTAGTCTTCTGCTCTCTCTGAATGGGCTTCTGTTCTCTCCTCTTTCTGGATTCTCAAATGTTCTCTCTCTCTCTAGATGACTCTCTGTTCTCTCTTCTCTTGGGATGTCCTTATGTCCTCTCCTCTCTCTTGATGCCCTTCAGTCTTCTCCTTTCTCTGGATGCCCCTCTGTTCTTTCCTCTCTCTGGCTGCCCTTTTGTTCTCTCCTCTCTATGGATACCATTCTGTTCTCTACTCTGTCTTGATGCCCTTCTGTTCTCTCCTCTCTCTGGATGCCCTTGTGTCCTCTTCTCTCTCTGGATGCCCTTCTGTTCTCTCCCTTCTCTGGATGCCCTTCTGTTCTCTTCTCTTTCCAGATGCTCTTCTGTCCTCTCCTCTCTGAATGCCCTTCTGTCTTCTCTCTCCAAATGCCCTTCTCTTCTCTCTTCTTTCTGGTTCCCTTCTGTTCTCTCCTCACTCTGGATGCATTTTTGTCTTCTCCTCTCTCTGGATGTCCTTCTAACTTCTCTCTCCGGATGTTCTTCAGTCCTCTTCTCTCTCTGGATGTCCTTCAGTCTTCTGCTCTCTCTGGATGTGCTTTTGTTCTCTCTTCTTTCTGGATTCTCTAATGTTCTCTCATCTCTCTAGATATTCTTCTGTTCTCTCTTCTCTCAGGATGTCCATATGTCCTCTCCTCTCTCTGGATGCCTTTCTGCCTTCTCCTTTCTCTGGAAGCCCTTCTGTTCTCTCCTCTCTCTGGATGCCCTTTTGTCCTCTCCTCTCTATGGATACCCTTCTGTTCTCTACTTTCTCTGGATGCATTCTATTCTCTCCTCTCTCTGGATGCCCTTTTGTTCTCTTCTCTTTCCGGATACTTTCTGACCTCTCCTCTCTGGATGCCCTTCTGTTTTCTCTTCTCTCTGTATGTCCTTCTGTTCTCTCCTCCCTCTGGATTCTCTTCTGTCTTCTCCTCCTTCAGGATGGAATACTATTCTCTCCTCTATCCAGATGTCCTTCTGTTCTCTACACACTCGAAATTCACTTCTGTCTTCTCCTCTCTCTGGATGCCCTTCTGTTCTCTCCTCTCTTTGGATTCCCTTCTGTCTTTTCCTCTTTCTGGATGCCCTTCTGTCTTCTCCTCTCTGGATGCCCTTCTGTCTTCTCCTCTCTCTGAATGCCCTTCTGCTCACTCCTCTCTCGGGATTCGCTTCTGTTCTCTCCTCTTTCTGGATGCCTTTCTGTTCTCTCCTCTTTCAGGATGCACTTCTGTATTCTCCTCTCTCTATATGCCCTTCCGTTCTCTCTTGTCACTGGATGACATTCTGTCCTCTCCTCTCTCTGGATGCCCTTCTGTCTTCTACTCTTTCTTGATGCCCTTCAGTCCTCTTCTTTCTCTGAATGTTCTTCAGTCTTCTGCTCTCTCTGTATGGGCTTCTGTCCTCTCCTCTTTCTGGATTCTCTAATGTTCTCTCATCTCTCTAGATGTGCCTCTGTTCTCTCTTCCCTCGGGATATCCTTATGTCCTCTCCTTTCTCTGGATGCCCTTCTGTTCTCTCCTCTTTCTGGATGCCCTTTTGTTCTCTCCTCTCTATGGATACCCTTCTGTTCTCTATTCTCTCTGGATGCCCTTTTGTTCTCTCCTCTCTCTGGATACCATTGTGTCCTCTTCTCTTTCTGGATGTTTTTCTGTTCTCTCCTCTCTCTGGATGCTCTTCTGTTCTCTTCACTTTCAGGATGCTATTCTGTCCTCTCCTCTCTAGATGCCCTTCTGTCTTCTCCTCTCTCTGAATGCCCTTCTGTTTTCTCTATTCATTCCCTTCTGTCTTCTCCTCTCTCTGGATGCCCTTCTGTCCTCTCCGCTGTGGATGACCTTCTGTCTTCTCCTCTCTCCAAATGCCCTTCTGCTCTCTCCTCTCTCGGGATTCCCTTCTGTCTTCTCCTCCTTCCGGATGCCTTTCTGTTCTCTCCTCTTTCTGGATGCCTTTCTGTTCTCTCCTCTCTCAGGATGCATTCTGGTTTCTCCTCTCTCTGGATGCCCTTCTGCTCTCTCCACTCTCTGGTTGTCCTTCTTTATTCTCCTCATTCTGGATGCCCTTCTGTCTTCTCCTCTCTTTGGATGCCCTTCTGCTCTCTCCTCTCTCTGGATTCCATTCTATTCTCTCCTCTCCCTGGATGCCCTTCTATTCTCTTCTCTTTCAGGATGCCCTTCTGTCCTCTCCTCTCTGGATGCCCTTCTGTCTTCTCCTCCTTCTGGATGCACTTCTCTCCTCTCTCGGGATTCCCTTCTGTTTTCTCCTCATTCTGGATGCACTTCTCTCTTCTCTCTCTAGACCCCCCTTCTCTTCTCTCCTCTCTCCATATGCCCTTCTGTTTTCTCCTCTCTCTGGATGCCCTTCTGCTCTCTGCTCTCTCTGGATGCCCTTCTTTTCTCTCCTCATTTTGGATGCCCTTCTGTCTTCTCTTCTCCCCGGATTCCTGACAATTTTCTCCTCACTCTGGATATCCTTCTGCCTTCTCTTCTCTCTAGTTGCCATTCTGTTCTCTCCTCTCACTGGATGCCATTCTGTCCTCTCCTCTCTCTGGATGCCCTCCTATCTTCTCTCTCCGGATGTCCTCCAGTCCTCTTCTCTCTCTGGATGTCCTTCAGTATTCTGCTCTCTCTGGATGACCTTCTGTTCTCTTCTCTCCCTGGATGATCTTCTGTCCTCTCCTCTCTCAGGATGCCCATCTGTCCACTTCTCCATCTAGATTCCTTCTCTCTTCTCCTCTTTCTGGATGCCCTCCTGTTCTCTCCTCTCTCTGGAAGCAATTCGGTCTTCCCTGCTCTCTGGATGTCCTTCTGTTCTCTCCTCTCTCTAGATACCCTTCTGTTCTCTCCTCTATCTATATGCCCTACTGTTCTCTCCTCTATCTAGATTCCCTTCTGTCTTCTCCTCTCTCTGTATGGCATTCTTTACTCTTTTCTGTGGATGCCCTTCTGCTCTCTCCTCTCTCTGGATGCCCTTCTTTTCTCTCTTCTCTCTGGAGGCCATACTGTTCTCTCCTCTATCTGGATGCCCTTCTGTCTTCTCCTATGTCCCGATGCCCTTCTGTCTTCTCCTCTTTCTGGATACCTTTCTGTTCTCTGCTCTCTCTACATGCCCTTCTGTCCTCTATTGTGTCTGGATTCACTTATGTTCTCTCCTCTTTCTGTATTCTCTAATGTTCTATCATATCTCTGAATGTGCTTCTGTTCTCTTTTCTCTCGGGATGTCCTTATGTCTTCTCCTCTCTCTGAATGCCCTTCTGTCTTCTCCTCTCTCTGGATACTTTTCTGTTCTCTCCTCTCTCTTGATGCCCTTCTGTTCTCTCCTATCTCTGGATTCCCTTCTATCTTCTCCTCTCTCTTGATGCCCTTCTGTTCTCTCATTTTTCTGATTGCCCTTCTGTTCTCTCCTCTCTCTGGATGCAACTCTGTGTTCTCCTCTCTCCAGATGCGCTTCAGCTCTCTCCTCTCTCTGGATGCCCTTCTGTTCTCTCCTCTCTCCGGATGCCCTTCTGTCTTCTCCTCTCTCTGGATGCCCTTCTGTTCTCTCCTCTCTCTGGATGCCCTTCTGTCTTCTCCTCTCTCCCTATGCCCTTCTGTCCACTCCTCTCTCTGGATGCCCTACAGTCTTCTCCTCTCTCTAGATGCCCTTTGTTCTCTCCTCTCTCGGGATGCCCTTTTCCCTCTCCTCTCTCTGGATGCCCTTCTGTCTTCTCCTACCTCTGGATGTCCTTCTGTCCTCTCCTCATTCTGGATGCCCTTCTGTCTTCTCCTCTCTCCCTATGCCCTTCTGTTCTCTTGTCTCTCGGGCTTCCCTTCGGTCTTCTCCTCTCTCTGGATGCCCTTCTCTTTTATCCGCTCTCTGGATGCCCTTTTGTCCTCTCCTCTCTATGGATACCCTTCTGTTCTCTCCTCTCAGTTGATGTCCTTCTGTCCTCTCCTCGCTCTGGATGCCCTTCTGTTCTCTCCTCTCTCTGGATGCCCTACTGTTCTCTCCTCTCTCTGGATTCCCTTTTTGTCTTCTCCTCTCTCTGGATGCGCTTCTCTTCTTTCCTCTCTCAATATGCGCTTGTGTCCTCTATTCTCTCTGGATATCCTTCTGTTCTCTCATCTCTCTGCATTCCCTTTTGTTCTGTCCTCTTTCTTGATGCCCTTCTGTCCTCTCCTCTCTCTGGATACCCTTCTGTCTTCTCCTCTTTCCCTATGCTATTCTGTTCTCTCTATTTTCTTGATGCCCTTCAGTTTTCTCCTCACTCTCGATGCCGGACAATTTTTTCCTCACTCTGGATATCTTCTGTCTTCTCCTCTCACTAGATGCCCTTCTGTTCTCTCCTCTCACTGGATGACATTGTGACCTCTCCTCTCTCTGGATGCCCTTCTGTCTTCTCCTCTCTCCAGATGCCCTTCGGTCCTCTTTTCTCTCTGGATGTTTTTCAGTCTTCTGCTCTCTCTGGATGGACTTATGTTCTCTCCTCTTTCTGGATTCTCTCCTGTACTCTCTTATCTATGGATGACCTTATGTTCTCTCTTCTTTTGGGATGTCCTTCTGTCATCTCCTCTCTCTGGATGCACTTCTATCCTCTCCTCTCTCTGGATGTTCTTCTGTCTTCTCCTTTCTTTGGATGCCCTTCTATTCTCTCCTCTCTTTGGATTCCCTTCTGTCTTCTCCTCTCTCTGGATGCCCTAATGCTCTCTCTGAATGCCCTTCTGTCTTATCCTGTCTCTGGATGCCTTTCTGTTCTCTCTCCCTTCCGGATGCCCTTCTGTTCTCTCCCCTCTCTGATGCGCTTCTGTTCTCCCTTCTCTGTGGATGCCCTTCTGTCCTCTCCTCTCTCTGGATGCCCTTCTGTTCTCTCCTCTTTCTGTATGCCCTTCTGTTCTCTCCTCTCTCTGTAGGCTTTTTTTACTCTCCTCTCTCTCAATGCCCTTCTGTATTCTCCTCTCTCTGGATGCCCTTCTGCATTCACATCCCTATGGATGCCCTTCTGGTCTCTCCTCTATATGGATGCCTTTCTGTCTTCTCCTCTCTCTGGATGTCCTTCTGTTGTCTCCTTTCTCTGGATGCCCTTCTGTTCTCTCCTCCCTGGATGCCCTTTTGTTCTCTCCTCTTTCTGGATGCCCTTCATTTCTTTCCTCTCTCTGTATGTCCTTCTTTACTCTCCTCTCTCTGGATGCCCTTCTGTCATCTCCTCTCTCTGGATGCCCTTCTATTCTCTCTTCACTCCGAATGCCCTTCTGTACTATCCTCTCTCTGGATGCCCTACTGTCCTCTTCTCTCTGTAGATTTCCTTCTGTCCTCTCATATCACTGGTTTCCCTTCTGTTCTCTTCTCTCTCTAGATTCTCTTCTGTACTCTAATATCTCTTGATGTCCTTCTGTCTTTTTCTCTCTCTGGAAGCCCTTCTGTCCTTTCCTCTCTCCAGATGCCTTTCTGTTCTCTCCTCCCTCTGGATGCCCTTCTGTCCTCTCCTCTCTTTGGATGCTCTTATGTTGTCTCCTATCCATCAATGCTCTTCTGTTCTTCCCAATCTGTGGATGACCTTTTGTCCTCTCCTCTCTCTACATGCCTTTCTGTACTCTCCCCTCGCTGGATGCACTTGTGTCCTCTCCTATTTTTTATACCCTTCTGTTCTCTCCTCCTTCTGGATACCCTTCTGTCCTCTCATCTCTCTGGATGGCCTTTTGTCTTCTCCTCTCTCTGGATGTCCTTCTGTTGTCTCCTTTCTCTGGATGACCTTCTGTTCTCTCCTCTCCCTGGATGCCTTTCTGTTGTCTCCTCTTTCTGGATGCCCTTCATTTCTTTCTTCTATCTTTATGTCCTTCTTTACTATCCTCTCTCTGGATGCCCTTCTGTCATCTCCTCTCTCTGGATGCCCTTCTGTTCTCTCTTCTCTCAGAATGCCCTTCTGTACTTTCCTCTCTCTGGATGCCCTACTGTCCTATTCTCTCTATAGATTTTCTTCTGTCCTCTCATATCACTGGTTTCCCTTCTGTTCTCTTCTCTCTCTAGATTCTTTTCTGTACTCTAATATCTCTCTGGAAGCCCTTCTGTCCTTTCCTCTCTTCAGATGCCTTTCACGTGGTTCCACATGATTGGTTGTTTTACAAGTTTTGAACATAGCACTGGGAAGACCAAGGGAGGGGTAACCAATAATAGTGGAATATTTCAGAGGAATCTAGCCCAAATGATCTAGAGTCATGTGAAATCACTCTGCACACTCATTCTTCTCAAAAATGTGGTTTTTACCATGCTATTGTGTCCTATCCTGCCATTTACCAACTATTTTGAATTAACTATCTTTGCTTTTTCCTGCTATAGCCCCACCTAGGTGGCAGCATCTTTTATCTGTTGTCAGGAATGTGTCTTCCAGCTTGGGGCAAGGCATCCAGAGAGAGGAAAAGACAGAAGGGAATCCAGAGAGAGGAGAGAAGAGAACGGCATCCAGAGAGAGGAGAGACCAGAAGGGCATCCATAGAGAGGAGAATACAGAAGGGCATACAGAGAGAAGAGAGAACAGAAGAGCATCCAGAAAGAGGAGAGAACAGAAGGCCATACAGTGAGAAGACAGAAGGGCATCTAGATAGAGGAGAGAACAGAAGGGCATCCGGAGGGGGGAGAGAACAGAAGGGCATCCAGAGAGAGGAGAGGGCACAAGGGCATCCAGAGAGAGGAGAAGACAGAAAGGCATCCAAAAAGAGGAGAAGAGAGAAGGCATCCAGATGGATAAGAGTACCAATGGGCATCCTGAGACAGGAGAGGACAGAAGGCATTCATGGAGAGAAGAGAACAGAAAGGCATCCAGAGAGAAGAGAGGACAGAAGGGCATCTAGAGAGAAGAGAGAACAGAAGGGCATCAAGAAAGAGGAGAAGACAGAAGTTCATTGGGAGATAGGAGAAGACAGAAGGGCTTCCAGAGAGAGGAGAGCAAAAAAGGGCATCCACATAAAATAGTACAGAAGGCCATACAGAGAGAGGAGAAGACAGAAAAGCATCTAGATAGAGGAGAGAACAGTAGGCTATCCAGAAAGAGGAGAGAAGAGAAGGGCATCCAGAGAAGGAGAAGACAGAATGGAATCCAGAGAGTGGAGAGAACAGAAGGGAATCGGGAGATAGGAAAAGACAGAAGGGCATTCAGAGAGAGGAGAGCAAAGAATGTCAACCACATAAAATAGTACAGAAGGCCATACAGAGAGAGGAGAGGACAGAAGGAAATCCAAAGAGAGGAGAGAACAGAAGGGCATATGGAGAGAGAAGACAGAAGGGCCTCCAGAGAGGAGAGGACATAAGGGCATCCATAAAGAGAAGAGAAGGGAAGGGAAGGGAAGGGAAGGGAAGGGAAGGGAAGAGAAGAGAAGAGAAGAGAAGAGAAGAGAAGAGAAGAGAAGAGAAGAGAAGAGAAGAGCAGGGCATCCAGAAAGAGGAGAGGAAAGAAGGGCATCCAGATAAAATAGTACAGAATGCCATCCAGAGAGAGGAGAAAACAGAAGGGCATCCAGTGAGAGGAGAAGACAAAAAGGGAATCCAGAGAGAGTACAGAACTGATGGGCATCCATAGAGAGGATAAAACAAAAGGGCGTCCAGAGAGAGGAGAGAACAGAAGGGCATCCGTAAAAATAAGAAGAGAGAAGGCATCCAGATGTAGAAAAGGACCGACGGGCATCCTGAGAGAGGAGAAGACAGAAGGGCATTCAGGGAGAGAAGAGAACAGAAGGGCATTTAGAAAGAGGAGAGAACAGAAGGGCATCCAGAAATAAGAGAGAACAGAAGGGCATCCAAAGAGAGGAGAAGACAGAAGGGAATCCAGAGAGAGGAGAATACAAAAGGGCATCCGGAGAGAGGAGAGAACAGAAAAGCATTCAGAGAGAGGAGAGAGCAGAAGAGCATCCAGAGAGTGGAGACAACAGAAGGGCATAGGAAGAGAAGTGAGAAAAGAAGGGCATAGGGAGAAAGGAGAAGACAGAAGGGCATCCAGAGAGAGGAGATTACAGAAGGGTATCCAGAGAGAGGAGAAGACAAAAAGGGAATCCAGAGAGAGGTGAGAACAGAAAGGCATTCAGAGAGAGGAGAAGACAGAAGGGCATCCAGAGACAGGAAAGAGTAGAAAGGCATCCAGAGAGATGAGAAGACAGATGGGCATCCGGTGAGAGGAGAGAACAGTAGGGCATCCAGAGAGAGGAGAGAGCAGAAAGGCATCCAGAGAGAGGAGAGAGCAGAAGTGCATTCAGAGAGAGGAGAGGACAGAAGGGAATCCAGAGAGAGGAGAGAGAAGGGCATCTAGAGAGAGGAAAGGAATTAAGGAAATACAGAGTGAGGAGAGCACAGAATGGCATCCAGAGAGATGAGAAAACAGAGAGGCATCCAGACAGAATAGAGGACAGAAGGGCATCTAGAGAGAGGAGAGAAAAGAAGGGCATCAATCAAGCGGAGAAGACAAAAAGAGAATCCAGAGAGAGGAGAGAACAGAAGGGCATCCAGAGAGAGGTGAAAACAAAAGGGAATCCAGAGAGAGGAGAAGACAGGATGGCATCCAGAGAGATGAGACGATAGAAGAGCCACTGGAGAGATGAAAGAAAAGAAGGGCATAGGGAGAAAGGAGAAGACAGAAGGGCATACAGAGAGAGGAGAGCATAGAATGGCAACCAGAGAGAGGAGAGGACAGAAGAGCATCCAGAGAGAGGAGAGTAAAGAAGGGCATCCCAAAGAGGATGGAACAAAATGTCATCTAGGGAAATGAGAGAACAGAAGGGCATCCAGAGAGAGCAGAAGACTGAAGGAAATCCAGAAAGAGAAGGTCACAGAGGGGCATCCAGAGAGAGGAAAAGACAGAAGGGCATGCAGAGAGAGGAAAGGACAGAAGGACATCCAGTGATAGGAGAGAAAAAAGGGAATACCGAGAGAGGAGATGACAGAAGGGAATCTAGAGTGAGGAGAGAATGGTAGGGCATCCAGGGAGAGGAGAAGACAGAAAGGCATTGGAAGAGAGGAGAAGACAGAAGGGTATCCAGCGAGAGGAGATTACAGAAGGGTATCCAGATAAAGGAGAAGACAAAAAGGGAATCCAGAGAGAGGAGAGAAAAGAAGGGAGTCCAGAGAGAGGAGAAGACAGAAGGGCATACAGAAAGAGGAGAGAGCAAAAGGGCATCCATACAGAGGAGAGGGCAGAAGGGCATTAGGTTAGAGGAGAAGACAGAAGGGCACCCAGAGAGAGGAGAGAACAAAAGGTCATCCAGAGAGAGGAGAGAGCAGAAGGGCATCCAGTTAGAGGAGAAAACAGAAGGGCATCCGGAGAGAGGAGAGAACAGAATCACATCCAGAGAGAGTAGAAAGCAGAAGGGCATTTGATTAGAGGAGAAGACAGAAGGGAATCTGGAGCAAGGATAGAACAAACGGCATCCAGAGAAAGGAGAAGAGAGAAGGGAAGCCTGAGAGATGAACAGAAGGGCATAGAAAGAGAGGGGAATACAGAAGGGTATCCAGAGTGAAGATGAAACTGTCGGGAATCCAGAGATTGGACACAACAGAAGGGCATTGGGAGAGAAGAGAGAAAAAAAGGGCATAGGGAGAAAGGGGAAGACAGAAGGGCATCCGGAGAGAGGAGATTACAGAAGGGTATCCAGAGAGAGGAGAAGAAAAAAAGGGAATCCAGAGAGAGGAGAGAACGGAAGGGCATTCAGAGAGAGGAGAAGACAGAAGGGCATCCAGAGACAGGAAAGAGTAGAAAGGCATCCAGAGAGATGAGAAGACAGATGGGCATCTGGTGAGAGGAGAGAACAGAAGGGCATCCAGAGAGAGGAGAGAGCAGAAAGGCATCCAGAGAGAGGAGAGAGCAGAAGGGCATTCAGAGAGAGGAGAGGACAGAAGGAATCCAGAGAGAGAAGAGAGCAGAAGGGCATCCAGAGAGAGGAAAGGACTTAAGGAAATAGAGAGTGAGGAGAGCACAGAATGGCATCCAGAGAGATGAGAAAACAGATTGGCATCCAGACAGAATAGTGGACAGAAAGGCATCTAGAGAGAGGAGAGAAGAGAAGGGCATCCAGAGAGAGGAGATGACAGAAAGAAATCCAGAGAGAGGAGAGAAAAGAAGGGCATCCAGAGAGAGGAGAGACCAGAAGGGCAATCAAAAAGAAGAGAGGACAGAAGGTCATAAAAGAGAGGAGAAGCCAGAAGGGAAGGTAGATAGAGGAGAGAGCAGAGGGGCATACAGAGAGAGGAGAGAGTAGAAGTGTATTCAGAGAGAAGAAAAGACAGTAGGGTATCTGGAGAGAGGAGAGAACAGAAGGGCATCCAGAAAGAGGAGAGACCAGAATGTCATCAAGAGAGAGGAGAAGACAGAAGGGAATCCAGAGAGAGGAGAGAACAGAAGGGTATCCAGAGAGAGGAGAGAGTTGAAGGACATCCAGAGAGAGGCGAAGACAGAAGGGCATCCGGAGAGAGGAGAGAACAGAAGGGCATCCAGAAAGAGGAGAGAACAAATGGTCATCAAGAAAGAGGAGAAGACGGACGGGAATCCAGAGAGAGGGGAGAATAGAAGGGCATCCAGAGAGAGGAGAAGACAGAAGGGCATCCGGAGATAGGAGAGAACAGAAGGGCATCTAGAGAGAGGAGAAGAAAGAAGGGCATCTGGAAAGAGGAGATGACATAAGGGCATCCAGAGAGAGGAAAAGAAAAATAGGGATTCTAGAAAAAGGAGAGCACAGAAGTGCATCCAGAGAGAGGAGAAAACAGAAGGGCATCCAGAGAGAGGAGAAGACAGAAGGGAATCCAGAGATAGGAGAGAATAGAAGGGCATCCAGGAAGAGGAGAAGACAAAAGGGCATTTGGAGAGAGGAGAGAACAGAAGGGCATCCAGAAATAAAAGAAAAATGAAGTGCATCAAGAGAGAGGAGAAGACAGAATGCAATAGATATTAGAAAATAGAAGGGCATCCAGAGAGATGAGAAGACAGTAGGGCATCCGGATAGAGGAGAGAACAGATGGGCATCAGGAGAGAGGAGATGACAGAAGGGCATCCAGAGAGAGAAAAAGAAAAATAGGGAGTCCAGAAAGAGGAGAGAACAGAAGTTCATCCAGAGAGAGGAAAAGACAGAATGGTATTCAGAGAGAGGAGAGGATAGAACGGCATGCAGACAGAGGAGAAGACAGAAGGGAATCCAGAGAGAGGAGAGAAGAGAAGAGCATCCTGAGAGAGGAGAGACTAGAAGGGCAATGAGGGAGAGAGGAGAAGACAGAAGGGCATCAGGAGAGAGGAGAGAACAGAAGGGCAACCAGAGAGAGGAGAGAAGAGAAGGGCATCCAGAGATAGGAGAAATCAGAAGGACATCCAGAAAGAGGAGAAGACAGAAGGACATCGGGAGACAGGAGAAGAGAGAAGGGCAACCAGAGAGAGGAGAGCAAAGAAGGGCAACCACATAAAATAGTACAGAAGGCCATACCGAGAGAGGAGAAGACAGAAGGGCATCTAGATAAAGGAGAAAACAGAAGGGCATCCAGAAAGTGGAGAGTACAGAAGGGCATCCAGAGAAGGAGAAGACAGAAGCGAATCAAGAGAGTGGAGAAAACAGAAGGGCATTCAGAGAGAAGAGAGAACAGAAGGGCATCGGGGAGACGAGTAGACAGAAGGTCATCAAGAGAGAGGAGAGAGCAGAAATGCATCCAGAGAGAGGAGAAGACAGAAGGGCATCATTAGATAGGAGAAGACAGAGGGAAATCCAGAGAGAGGAGAGCAATGATGGGCATCCACATAAAATAGTACAGAAAGTCATATAGAGATAGGAGAAGAGAGAAGGGCATCCAGAGAGAGGAGAGAACAGAAGGGCATCGGGAGAGACAAAAAGACAGGAGGTCATCCAGATTGAGGAGATGACAGAAGGGCATTCAGAGAGAGGAAAAGAAAAATAGGGAATGCAGAGAGAGGAGAGAAAAGAAGTGCATCCTGAGAGAGGAGATGACAGAAGGATATGCGGAAAGAGGCGAGAACAGAAGTACATCCAGAAAGAGGAGAGAACAGAAGGGCATCAAGAGAGGGGAGAAGACAGAAGGGCATCCAGAAATATGAGAGGATAGAACGACATCCAGGGAGAGGAGAAGACAGAAGGGAATCCAATGAGAGGAGAGAATAGAAGGGCATCCAGAGAGAGGAGAGACCAGAAGTGCATCCAGGGAGAGGAGAAGACAGAAGGGCATCCGGAGAGAAGAGAGAACAGAAGGGCATCCAGAAAGAGGAGAAAACAGAAGGGCATCAAGAGATAGGAGAAGACAGAAGGGAATCCAGAGAGATTAGAATATAAGAGGGCATCCAGAGAAAGGAGAAGACAGTAGGGCATCTGGGGAGAGGAGAAAACAGATGGGCATCCAGAGAGAGAAGAAGACAGAAGGGCATCTGGATGGAGGAGATTACAGAAGGGCATCTAGAGAGAGGAAAAGAAAAATAGGGAATCCAGAAAGAGGAGAGAACAGAAGTGCTTCCAGAGAGAGGAGAAGACAGAAGGGTATCCAGAGAGAGGAGAGGATAGAACGGCATCCAGAAAGAGGAGAAGACAGAAGGTAATCCAGAAAGAGGAGAGAAGAGAAGGGCATCCAGAGAGAGGAGAGACCAGAAGGGCATTGAGAGAGAGAGAGAGGAGAAGACAGAAGGGCATCCGGAGAGAAGAGAGAACAGAAGGGCATCCAGAAAGAGGAGAGAACATAAGGTCATCAAGAGAGAGGAGACGACAGAAGGGATTCCAGAGAGAGGAAAGAACAGAAGGGTACCCTGAGAGAGGAGATAATAGAAGGGAATCCAGAGAGAGGAGAGAACAAAAGGGCAACCAGAGAGAGCAGAGAACAGAAGGTCATCCAGAGATAGGAGAATTCAGAAGGGCATCCAGAAAGAGGAGAATACAGAAGGGCAACCAGAGAGAGGAGAGCAAAGAAGGGCATCCACATAAAATAGTCCAGAAAGCCATACAGTGGGGGGAGAAGACAGAAGGGCATCTAGATAGATGAGAAAACAGAAGGGCATCCAGAAAGTTGAGAGAACAGAAAGTCATCCAGAGAAGGAGAAGACAGAAGCGAACCCAGAGAGTGGAGAGAACAGAAGGGCATTCAGAGAGAAGAGAGAACAGAAATTCATCCAGAGAGAGGAGAAGACAGAAGGTCATTGTTAGATAGGAGAAGACAGAAGGAAATCCACAGAGAGGAAAGCATAGATGGGCATCCACATAAAATAGTATAAAAGGCCATACAGAAAGAGCAGAAGACAGAATGGCATCTAGATAGAGGAGAGAACAGAATTGCATCCAGAAAGAGGACAGAGCATAAGGGCATCCAGAGAAAGAAAAGACAGAAGTGAATCCAAAGAGAGGAGAGAACAGAACGTCATTTGAAGAGAGGAGAGAACAGAAGGGCATCGGTAGAGAGGAGAAGACAGAAGATCATCCAGAGAGAGATCACAGAGGGGCACCCAGAGAGAGGAAAAGAAAAATAGGGAATGCAGTCAGAGGAGAGAACAGAAGTGCAATCTGAGAGAGGAGACAACAGAATGTTATGCGGAAATAGGAGGGAACAGAAGAGCCTCCAAAAAGAGGAGAGAACAGAAGGGCATCAAGAGAGAGAGGAGAAGACAGAAGAGAATCAAGAGAGAGGAGAGTACAGAAGGTCACCTCAAGAGAAGAGAGAACAGAAGCTTATGCAGAGAGATGAGAGAACAGGAGAGAATGCAGAAAGAAGAGAGAACACAAGCCCATCTGGAGACGGCAGAAGACTGAAGGACATCCAGAGAGGGAAGAGGACTGAAGGGCATCCAGAGAGAGAGAAAAAGACCTAAGGGCATGCAGATAGAGGAGAGGACAGAATGGCATCTAGTGAGAGGAGAGAACAGAAGGGCATCCAATATTAGAAGAACAGAAGGGAATCCAGAGAGAAGAGAGAACAGAAGGGCATCCAGATAGAGGAGAAGACAGAAGGAAAGCTGGAGAGACGAGAGGACAAAAGGGCATCCAGAGAGAGGAGAAGACAGAAGGGAATCCAGAGAGAGGAAAGGACAGAAGAAATTCCCGAGAGAAGAGAGAACAGAAGGTCATCCAGAGAGAGGAGAAGACAGAAGGGAATCCATAGTGAAGAGAGAACAGTAGGGCATCCAGAGAGAGGAGAAACCAGAAGGGCATCCAGGGAGAGGAGAAGACCGAAGGGCATCTGGAGAGAATAGAGAACAGAAGGGCATCCAGAAAGAGGAGAGAACTCAAGGGCATCAAAAGAGAGGAAAAGACAGAAGGGAATCAGAGAGAGGAGAGAACAGAAGGGCATCCAGAGATAGGAGAGTGTAGAAGGGCATCCAGAGAGAGGAGAAGGCAGTAGGGCATCCATAAAAACTTGAGAACAGAAGGGCATCCAGAGAGAGTAGAGAGCAGAAGGGCATCCAGAGAGAAGAGAAAACTGAAGGGTATTCGGAGAGAGGAGAGAAAAGAATGGCATCCAGAGAGAGGAGAGAGCAGAAGGGTATTGAGAGAGAGAAAAAGGCAGTAGGGCATCCAGAAAGACTTGAGAACAGAAGGGCATCCAGAGAGAGTAGAGAGCAGAAGGGCATCCAGAGAGAAGAGAAAACTGAAGGGTATTCGGAGAGAGGAGAGAAAAGAATGGCATCCAGAGAGAGGAGAGAGCAGAAGGGTATTGAGAGAGAGAAAAAGGCAGTAGGGCATCCAGAAAGACTTGAGAACAGAAGGGCATCCAGAGAGAGTAGAGAGCAGAAGGGCATCCAGAGAGAAGAGAAAACTGAAGGGTATTCGGAGAGAGGAGAGAAAAGAATGGCATCCAGAGAGAGGAGAGAGCAGAATGGCATTGAGTGAGAGAAAAAGGCAGTAGGGCATCCAGAAAGAGGAGAAGACAGAAGGGCATTGGGAGATAGGAGAAATCAAAAGGGCATCCAGAGAGACTAGAGAAAAAGAGGCATCCAAATAAAATAGTACAGAAGACCATACAGAGAGGTGAGAAGACAGAAGGGCATCTAGATAGAGGAGAGAACTGAAGGGCATCCAGAAAGAGGAGAGAACAGAAGGGCATCCAGAGAAGGAGAAGACAGAAGTGAATACAGAGAAAGGAGAGAACAGAAAAGCACTCAGAGAGAGGAGAGAACAGCAGGGCATCGGAAGAGAGGAGAGAACAGAAGGGCATCCAGAGGGAGGAGAGAACAGAAATGCATCCAGAAAGAGGAGAAGACAGAAGGGAATCCAGAGAGAGGAGAGGACAGAATGGCATCCTGAGAGAGGAGAAGACCGAAGGGCATCCACAGAGAGGAGAGCATAGAACGGCATCCAGAGAGAGAAGACAGAAGGGAATTCAGAGAGGGGAGAAAAATAAGGGCATCCAGAGAGAGGAGAAATTAGAAGGGCATCCAGAGAGAGGAGAAAACTGTAGGGCATCCGGAAAGAGGATAGAACAGATGGGCATTGGGAGAGAGGAGATGACAAAAAGTCATCTAGAAAGGAGATGACAGAAGGGCATCCAGAGAGAGGAAAAGAAAAAATAGGGAATCCAGAAAGAGTAGAGAACAGAAATGCATCCAGAGAGAGGAGAAGACAGAAGGGCATTCAGAGAGAGCAGAGGATAGAACAGCATCCATAGAGAGGAGAAGACAGAAGGGAATTCAGAGAGAGGAGAGAAGAGAAGGGCATCCAGAGAGAGGAGAGACCAGAAGGGCATCCAGAGAGAGGAGAAGACAGAAGAGCATCTAGAGAAAGGAGAGGATAGAACGGCATACAGAGAGAGGAGAAGACAGAAGGGTATCCATAGAGAGGAGAGAAAAAAGGGCATCCAGAGAGAGTAGAGCCTAGAAGGGCATTGAGAGAGAGAGGAGAAGACAGAAGGGCATCCGGAGAGAAGAGTGTACATAAGAGCATCCGGAAATAGGAGAGAAGAGAAGGTCATCAAGAGAGAGGAGAGAGTAGAAGGGCATCTAGAGAGAGGAGAAGACAGTAGGGCATCTGGAGAGAGGAGAGAACAGAAGGGCATCCAGAGAGAGTAGAGAGAGGAAGGGCATCCAGAGAGAGGAGAAGACAGAAGGGCATCCAGAAAGAGGAGAAGACAGAAGGGCATCAGGAGATAGGAGAAGACAGAAGGCATTCCAGAGAGAGGAGAGCAAAGAAGGGCATCCACATAAAATAGTACAGAATGCCATACAGAGAGAGGAGAAGACAGAAGCGCATCTAGATAGAGGAGAGAACAGAAGGGCATCCAGAAACAGGAGAGAACAGAAGGGCATCCAGAGAAGGAGAAGACAGAAGCAAATCCAGAGAGAGGAGAGACCAGAAGGGCATTCGGAGAGAGTAGAGATCAGAAGGGCATCGGGAGAGAGGAAAAGAAATAAAGTCATCCAGGGAGAGGAGATGACAGAAGGACATTCAGAGAGAGGAAAAGAAAAATAGGGAACGCAGAAAAAGGAGGGAACAGAAGTCCATCCTGAAAGAGGAGACGACAAAAGGGTATGAGGAGAGAGGAGAGAACAGAAGCACATCCAGAAAGAGGAGAGAACATGAGGGCATCAGTAGAGAGGAGAAGACAGAAAGGAATCCAGAGAGGGGAGAGGACAGAAGAACATCCCGAGAGAAGAGAGAACAGAAGGGCATCCATCGAGGGGAGAAGACAGAAGGGCATCCATAAAGAGGAGAGGATAGAAGGGCATTGGGAGATAGGAGAATACAGAAGGGCATCCAGAGAGAGGAGACCAAAGAAGGGCATCCACATAAAATAGTACAGAAGGCCATACAGAGAGTGGAGAAGACAGAAGGGCATCTAGATAGAGGATAAAACAGAAGGACATCCAGAAATTGGAGAGAACAGAAAGGCATCCAGAGAAGGAGAAGACAGAAACAAATCCAGAGAGTGGAGAGAACAGAAGGGCATTCAGACAGAAGAGACAACAGAAGGGCATCAGGAGAGACGAGAAGACAGAAGGTCATCCAGAGAGAGGAGAGAATAGAAATGCATCCAGAGAGAGGAGAAGACAGAAGGGGTTCCAGATAGAGGAGAGGACAGAATGAAATCCAGTGAGAGGAGAGAAGAGAAGGGCATCCAATGTTAGGGGAGAACAGAAGGAAATCCAGAGTGAGGAGAACAGAAAAGCATCCCGAGAGGTGAAGACAGAAGGCCATTCAAAGAGAGGAGAGAACAGAAGGGCACCTGTAGTGTGAAAAAATATAAAGGCCATTTTTTGATATATGTGTAGATTTTTCGCCTTACAGAACATGTAACTGAAAATAAGACTTCAGGCCTTCACATTCCACGTGAAGGACACTTGATGGATTACATTCCTCAAGCCTTGCCCAAGGCAGGAAGACACATTCCTGACCACAGGTAAAAGATGCTGCCACATAGGTGGGGCTATAGCAGGAAGAAGCAAAGATAGTTAATCTGAAATAGTTGGTAAATGGCAGGATAGGACACAATAGCATGGTAAAAACCACATTTTTGAGAAGAATGAGTGTGCAGAGTGATTTCACATGACTCTAGATTATTTGGGCTAGATTCCTCTGAGATTTTCCACTGTTATTGGTTACCCCTCCCTTGGTCTTCCCAGTGCTATGTTCAAAATTTGTAAAACAACCAGTCATGTGGAACCACATGAAAATGCAACCATTCATGTGTAAGTGCGCGAAAATGCAACCATTCATGTGTAAGTGCTCAAAAATGCCTCTTCTCTTCAAAGAAAATAAGAAAATAAATAATATTGAAATGTACAGTTTTTGATAATTTTCTTTTTCTTTTTTTAGGTGATTTTGGCTGGATATTAGTGTTAGTGGAAGAAGTCAGGATGTTAAAATAATTAAGGGGGGAAGATAATGGATCTGATAAGAATGTAGTTGAGAAGTTTATATTGTTTTCATCATTTTTCATAATAGTGTCAGGCTAATTAGGCTGATTAAGAAGCTGTATGAGGTTACATTGGTTCATATCTTTTTTTGTGTAGATGTTCAGGTAAGTGGAAGTAGTATTAGTGATGGGAAGATAATTTTTAACATTGTAGGAGATTAGGATTTTGTACAAAATCTGTTCTGTATGTACTGGAAACTTTTACTAAGAGAGGAAGGCTTAGGCTGCTTCGCATGCTGCGAATACTAAGATTACGATTGGAATGGGTATTGAAATTATTGAATTAGCATTTAGAGTAGTTATTGAGGTTATTATAAATAAAGATAGTATCATTCCTTCTAAAAAGAGAAGAGTCGATATAAGGTGGGACTGAAATATTAGGGTTCCTATGAGGGATAGAGTAAAGGCTAGAGTTAAATTAAGGAAAGCAGATGTCATGTTGGTAATTATGAACACAATCATAATCTAATAAGTCGAAATCATTAATTTTAGTTAAACTAATTAGCAGTTATTCTGTTCCTTCTAGTCCTTTTTGTAATCACTCGTAGGCTAGGCCAATTGATAAGATTGTAATTAGGATGAGGGCTATAAGTGTTATTGTTGTAATATTGGAAGTTTGAATTGCTCATGGAAGTGGGAGTAGAAGAGCAATTTCTAAGTCAAATAATTGGAATGTAATAGCTACTAAGAAAATTTCATTGAGAATGGTAGTTGTGCTGAACTTGTTGGATCAAATCCGCATTCATATGGATTTGCTTTTTCTGAGTATGAATTTATTTGTGGTAGTCAGAATGCTACTAAAATTAAGACTAGTGAGAGGAGAATGTTTGTTAACATAATGACAAGTAAGTTTATTACTCCCTTCTAAGGTTAATTAGAATCTACTAATTGGAAGTCAGTTATATTAATTATACTAAGAGAGTATGATCCTCATCAATACAGTGATACATACAGGAAGAGTCAAACTATGTCTACAAAATGTCAATATCATGCTGCTGCTTCAAACCCAAAATGGTGTTTGGATGTAAAATGGAATTTTAGTTGTCATAGTAGGCAGACTATTAGGAATGTAGATCCAATAATTACATGTAGACCGAGGAATCCTGTTGCTATGAAGAATGTAGATCCATAAATGTCATCTGAAATAGAGAATGATGTTTCAAAATATTCTGAAGCTTGAAGTAAGGTAAAGTATAAGCCTAGTATAATAGTGATGAGTAGGGCTTGATTTATGTTATTTCGTTTACCTTCTATTAGGCTGTGGTGAGCTCATGTGATTGAAACGCCAGATACTAGAAGAACTGATGTATTTAGTAGTGGAACTTCTAGGGGATTTAGTGGAATAATTCCTGTTTGTGGTCAGCAACCTCCTATATCGTGTGTGGGGACTAGGCTAGAGTGCGAGAAAGCTCAGAAGAATCCGGCGAAGAAAAAGACTTCAGAGATAATAAATAAGATTATTCCATATCAAAGTCCTTTTTGTACAATAGGGGTGTGATGTCCTTGGTAGGTCCCTTTGCGGATAATATCTCGTCATCATTGAAATATTGTTAAAAGATTTGTTATAAGGCCTATAGTTAGTAGGACTGTTGAGCTATAATGAAATCATATTACTAGACTAGATGTTAGAAGGAGGGCTGAGAATGCTCCTGTTAGTGGTCATAGGCTTGGGTTTTCTATGTGATAAGCATGTGTTTGGTGGGTCATTATGTATTATCATGTAGATATAAGCTTACTAGCAGGGTAAATACATAGACTTAAATTAAGGCTACAGCAAATTCTAGAATAGTCAGTAGGAGTAAAATAATAAATGTAATTGTAGCTGTTGGTGGGCTGATATTTATTAGTACAAAGGTAGCCCCACCAATTAGATGTATTAGTAAGTGACCTGCAGTAATATTAGCTGTTAATCGAATTGCTAAGGCTATTGGTTAAATAAATAGGCTAATTGTTTTGATAATAATTAGTATAGGGATTAAAGTAATAGGTGTTCCTTGAGGGAGGAAATGGGCTAAGGAGTGTTTTAGTTTATGGCGGAAGCCTCAGATTACAGCTCCAGCTCATAAGGGAATAGCTATACTTAGATTTATAGATAGTTGAGTAGTAGGAGTAGATGTATGTGGTAAAAGGCCCAGTAGATTAATAGATCCAATAAATATAATTAAAGATACAATTATTAGGGCTCAAGTTCGTCCTTTTGGGGTGTAAATTAGTATTATTTGCTTAATAGTAAGTTTAATAAGTCAATGCTGAAATGAGTGTAAGCGGTTGCAAATTAGACGTTCCGATGATGGAAATAAAATTGATGGAAATATAATAATAGTTACAACAATAGGTAAATCTATTACTGTTGGAGTGATAAAAGAGGCAAATAGATTTTCGTTCATTTTGTTTCTCAAGGGGTTTTTGTTTTTTGTGTTGTAAAGATTTTTGGTGAGGGTGGTGCCGAGAAAGTTTGTGTAGAGATTTTTAGTTGAAATAAAATAGAGTAATTATTGATGAGATTACAGTAGTAAATCATGTAGATGTATCTAGTTGTGGCATATCACTATGGAGATTTATAGTCTCTAATTTTAACTTAAAAGGTTAACGCTCTTAGCTTCGTAGTGAGTTTAGATTATTGAAGTTGATCAATTTTCAAAATGTTTTAAAGGTACTATTTCAAGAGCGATTGGTATAAAGCTGTGATTTGAACAACAGATTTCAGAGCATTGTCCGTAGTATAATCCTGGGCAATTAGATGATAGTGTAGCTTGGTTTAGGCGGCCAGGGATTGCATCGGTTTTTAATCTTAGTGAGGGAACGGCTCACGAGTGTAGTACATCTTCGGATGAGATTAATATACGAATTGGAAGTTCTATTGGTAGAACGACTCGGTTGTCAACTTCTAGCAGTCATAGTTCACCTGGTTTTAAGTCGTTTGTTGGAATTATGTATGAGTTGAAGCATAAGTCTTCGTAGTCTGTATATTCATAGCTTCAGTATCATTGATGTCCTATAGTTTTTACGGTTAGTACAGGATTATTTATTTCATCTATTATATATAGAATTCGTAGAGATGGTAAGGCAATTAGGATTAGGATTGCGGCTGGTAAAATTGTTCAGATTGTTTCTACTTCTTGGGCATCTATTGTGCTTGTGTGTGTTAATTTTGTTGTTAGTATTAGAAAGATAATATATAGGACTAGAGAGCTGATAAGAAATACAATTATCAGAGTGTGGTCATGGAAGTTTATTAATTCTTCTATGATGGGTGATGTAACATCTTGTAGACCTAGTTGAAATGGGTATGCCATATAAGATATATAGATTTAATTCTATAATTTAACTTTGACAAAGTTATGTAATGATTTTACTAATATCTCATTGAGAAAGACATAGTGGTTATGAGATTGGCTTGAAACCAGTTTTAGGGGGTTCAAATCCTTCCTTTCTTATTTTACTTTTACGTAGGAAGGTTCTTCAAATGTGTGATAAGGTGGTGGGCAGCCGTGTAGTCATTCTAGATTTGTTGAGGAATAAGATACTGATAGGACTTCTCGTTTAGAAGCAAAGGCTTCTCAGATCATAAAGATTATAACGAGTAAAGCTGTTAGTGAAATACATGATCCTATAGATGAGACAGTGTTTCTTGTAGTGTAGGCATCTGGGTAATCATAATATCGTCGTGGTATTCTGGAAAGACCTAGAAAATGTTGTGGAAAAAAATGTTATGTTAACTCCTACGAATATAATAGCAAAGTGGGTTTTTGCTCATGTATCATCTAAAGTATAACCAGAAAATAATGGGAATCAGTGTACAAAACCGGCTATAATAGCAAATACTGCTCCTATGGATAGGACATAATGGAAGTGAGCTACTACGTACTAGGTGTCATGGAGTACAATATCTAATGAGGAGTTTGATAAAACAATTCCGGTCAGTCCTCCTACTGTAAATAGGAAAACAAACCCTAGAGCTCATAGTATTGCTGGTGATCATTTGATGTTTCCTCCATGTAATGTTACTAGTCAGCTAAATACTTTGACCCCAGTTGGAATAGCAATAATTATAGTAGCTGAAGTAAAATAGGCTCGAGTATCTACGTCCAGACCTACTGTAAATATATGGTGAGCTCATACGATAAAGCCTAGGAAGCCGATTGATATTATAGCTCATATTATTCCTATATACCCAAATGGTTCTTTTTTTCCGGAGTAATAAGTGACTACCTGTGAAATAATACCAAATCCTGGAAGAATAAGAATATAGACTTCAGGGTGTCCGAAGAATCAGAATAGATGTTGATAGAGGATAGGATCTCCACCTCCTGCTGGGTCGAAGAATGTTGTGTTAAGATTGTGATCTGTTAGCAGCATTGTAATTCCTGTGGCTAGAACTGGGAGAGATAGAAGTAAGAGAGCTGTGATTAATACTGATCAAACAAATAATGGTATTTGACATTGGGTTATGGCTGGAGGTTTCATGTTGATGATAGTAGTGATAAAGTTAATGGCCCCTAGAATAGAAGATACTCCAGCTAAATGTAAAGAGAAAATAGTTAAGTCTACAGATGCTCCAGCGTGGGCAAGGTTTCCAGCTAATGGGGGATATACTGTTCATCCCGTTCCTGCCCCAGCTTCTACTATTGAGGATGCTAGAAGTAAAAGGAATGATGGTGGAAGAAGTCAGAAGCTTATATTATTTATTTGTGGGAATGCTATATCTGGAGCTCCAACTATTAGTGGGACAAGTCAGTTACCAAACCCTCCAATTATTATTGGTATAACTATAAAGAAAATTACAACAAATGCATGAGCTGTGACAATAACATTATAGATTTGATCATCTCCTAGCAGAGCACCAGGTTGTCCTAGTTCAGCTCGAATTAGAATGCTTAGTGCTGTTCCTACTATTCCGGCTCAAGCCTGAATAGTAGGTATAAGGTACCTATATCTTTATGGTTGGTTGAGAATAGTCAACGATTTACGAACATACGTAAAATGGCTGAGTAAAGCATTAGACTATAAATCTAAGAACAGGGGTTAAGTCATCTTTTTACCAGGCCTTAAGGTGATTTTCATGTCGAATTGCAAATTTGAAGGTGTAGAGAAATTACTCTACTAAGGCTTCTCCCGCCCCCTTTCTGATAGGCGGGAGAAGTAGACTGAAGCCAGAAGTAGGGTATTTAGCTGTTAACTAAAATTTCGTAGGTTTAAGTTCTACCAGTCTAGTTAAGGTCTTAGCTTAATTAAAGTAATTGATTTGCATTCAATAGATGTAGGGTAGAATCTTACAGTCCTTATCAGAAGTTAAACTTGATTGTTTTCTTAGAGCTTTGAAGGCTCTTGGACTGTATATCCTAAACTTCTATATGATCAGTAGGGGTGAGAATGGAAGGGTTGGTGTGTTTATTACTGTTATGGTTGTTAAAATGAAGTTGTATATGGGTTTTTCATGATATGTAATTATTTTTAGATTATTATTGGTTGGAAACATTGTTAGTGAGGTAAAGTAGATTAGACGTGTATAAAAGAATAAATTTAGTAGTGCTATTATAGCTATTAGTGTTGCTGTAATTATACAGTTATTTTTTATTGTTTCTAAGATGATAGCTCATTGTGGTAAAAATCCTGTTAGTGGGGGCAGACCTCCTATAGAAAGGAGTAGAAGGGAAGTTATAGTTAGGACTATAGGTAATTTATTTCATATTAGGGAGATGGAGCTAATTGTTGTTGAAATGTTTGCTATTAGAATTATGAATATGGGGATTGTTAGGAGAATGTAAATTACAAGGTTTATTAAAGTCAAGTTTATATTATATGGAAGGACAGCCAGTATTCATCCTATGTGGGAGATTGATGAATATGCTATAATTTTTTCGTGTTTGGGTTTGGTTTAATTCTCCTCAGGCTTCTATGAAAATTGATAAAATTGCTATTGTTATAATAATACTTGGATGTAAAAGTTGGTAAATTTGAAAAATAATAGATAATGGGGCGATTTTTGTCATGTAAGGAGAATTAATCCTATGTGTAGGGGAATTCCTTGTGTTACTTCAAAGAAAAATAAGGAATGCAGAGAGAGGAGAGAACAGAAGTGCATCCTGAGAGAGGAGACGACAGAGGGGTATGTGGAAAGAGGAGAGACCAGAAGCACATCCAGAAAGAGGAGAGGGCAGAAGGGCATCTAGAGAGAGGAGAAGACAGTAGAGCATCCAGAAAGAGGAGAAGACAGAAGAGCATCGGGAGATAGGAGAAAACAGAAGGGCATCCAGAGAGACGAGAGCAAAAAAGGAATCAACATAAAATAGTACAGAAGAATATACAGAAAGACGAGAAGACAGAATGGCATCTATATAGAAGAAAGAACAGAAGGGCAAGCAGAAAGAGGAGAGAACAGAAGGGCTTCCATTAAAGGAGAAGACAGAAGCAAATCCAGAGAGAGGAGAGAACAGAAGGGCATTGGGAAAGAGGAGAGAACAGGAGGGCATCGGAAGAGAGAGGAAAAGACAGAAGGTCATCCAGAGAGAGGAGAGAAGAGAAATGCACCCAGAAAGAGGAGAAGACAGAAGGGCATCCAGAGAGAGGAGAAGACAGAATGGCATCAAGTGAGAGGAGAGAACAGAAGGTCATCCAATGTTAGTGGAGAATAGAAGGGCATCCAGAGAGAGGAGAAGACCGTAGGGCATCCGGAGAGAGGAGAGAAGAGATGGGCATCGGGAGACAGGAGAAGACAGAAGGGCATCCAGAAAGAGGAGAAAACAGAAGGGCATCAAGAGAGAAAAGAAGAGAGAAAGGAATCCAGAGAGATTAGAGAATAGAATTGCATCCAGAGAGAGGAGAAGACAGTAAGGCATCTGGAGAGAGGAGAGAACAGATGGGCCTCCAGAGAGAGGAGAAGACAGAAGGGCATCCAGAGAGAGGAAAAGAAAAATAGGGAATCCAGAAAGAGGAGAGAAAGAAGTGCATCCAGAGAGAGGAGAAGACAGAAGGGAATCCAGAGAGAAGAGAGTTCAGAAGGGAATCCAGAGATAGGAGAGAGTAGAAGGGCATCCAGAGAGAGGAGAAGACAGTAGGGCATCTTGAGAGAGGAGAGACCAGAAAGGCATTCGGAGAGAGGAGAGCAAAGAAGGGCATCCACATAAAATAGTACTGAAGGTCATACAGAAAGAAGATAAGACAGAAGAACATCTAGATAGAGGAGAGAACAGAAGGGCATCCAGAAAGTGTAGAGAACAGAAGGGCATCCAGAGAAAGAGAAGACAGAAGCGAATCCAGAGAGAGGAAAAGATAAAAAGGGAATGCAGAGAGAGGAGAGAACAGAAGTGCATGCTGAGAGAGGAGATGACAGAAGGGTATGCGGATAGAGGAGAAAACAGAAGGGCATCCAGAAAGAGGAGAGAACAAAAGGTTATCCAGAGAGAGGAGAAGACAGAAGGGAATCCAGAGAGAGGAGAGGACAGAAGGACATCCCAAGAGAAGAGAGAACAGAAGGTCATCCAGAGAGAGGAGACGACGGAAGGGAATTCATAGAGAGGAGAGAACAGAAGGGCATTCAGAGAGAGGAGAGACCAGAAGGCATCCAGATAGAGGAGAAGACCGAAGGGCATCTGGAGAGAAGAGAGAACAGAAGGGCCTCCAGAAAGAGGAGAGAACAGAAGGACATCAAGAGAGAGGAGAATACAGAAGGGAATCCAGGGAGAGGAGTGAACAGAAGGGCATACAGAGAGAGGAGAGAGTAGAAGGGCATCAAAAGAGAGGAGAAGACAGTAGGGCATCAGTAGAGAGGAGAGAACAGAAGGGCCTCCAGAAAGAGGAGACAACAGAAGGGCATTAAGAGAGAGGAGAAGACAGAAGGGAAATCAGAGAGAGGAGAGAACAGAAGGGCATCAAGGGAGAGGAGAAGACAGAAGGGAAATCAGAGAGAGGAGAGAACAGAAGGGCATCAAGGAAGAGGAGAGTGCAGAAGGGAATCCAGAAAGAGGAGAAGACAGTAGGGCATCCAGAAAGAGGAGAAGACAGAAGGGCATCTGGAGATAGGAGAAGACAGAAGGGCATCCACAGAGAAGAGAGCAAAGAAGGCATCCACATAAAATAGTACAGAAGATTATACAGAGAGAGGAGAAGACATAATGGCATCTATATAGAAGAGAGAACAGAAGGGCAAGCAGAAAGAGGAGAGAACAGAAAGGCATACATTAAAAAGAAGACAGAAGCAAATTCAGAGAGAGGAGAGAACAGAAGTGAATCGGAAGAGAGAGGAAAAGACAGAAGGTCATCCAGAGAGAGGAGAGAACAGAAATTCATCATGAAAGAGGAGAAGACAGAAGGGTATCAAGAGAGAGGAGAGGACAGAATAGCATCCAGTGAGAGGAGAGAAGTGAAGAGCATCCAATGTTAGGGGAGAATAGAAGGGAATCCAGAGAGAGCAGAAGACAGTAGGGCATCTGGAGAGAGGAGAGAACAAATGGGCATCGGGAGAGAGGAGAAGACAGAAGGTCATCCAGAGAGAGGAGATGACAGAAGGGCATCCTGAGAGAGGAAAAGAAACATAAGGAATGCAGAGAGAGTACAGAACAGAAGTGCATCCTGGGAGAGGAGACGAGGGTGGGGTTATGCGGAAAGAGGAGAGAACAGAAGCGCATCCAGAAAGAGGAGAGAACAGAAGGGCATCAAGAGAGACAGAAGGGAATCCAGAGAGAGGAGAGCACAGAAGGACATCCCAAGAGAAGAGAGAACAGAAGGGCATCCAGAGAGAGGAGATGACAGAAGGGCATCCAGAGAGAGGAGACGATAGAACGGCATCCAGAGAGAGGAGAAGACAGAAGGGAACCCATAGAGAGGTGAGAAGAGAAGGGCATCCAGAAAGAGGAGAGACCAGAATGGCATCCAGAAAGAGGAGAGAACAGAACTGCATCAAGAGAGGAAAAAAGACAGAAGGGAATGCAGAGAGAGGAGAGAACAAAAGGGCATCCAGAGAGATTAGAGATTAGAAGGGCATCCAGAGAGAGGAGAAGGCAGTAGGGCATCCAAAGAGAGCAGAGAACAGAAGGGCATCCAGAGAGAGGAGAGAGCAGAAGGGCATCCAGAGAGAGGAGAAAACCGAAAGGCATCCAGAGAGAGGAAAGAACCAAAGGGCATCCAGAGAGAGGAGAGAGCAGAACGGCATCCAGAGAGAGGAGAAGACAGTAGGGAATCCAGAAAGAGGAGAAGACAGAAGGGCATCGGGAGATAGGAGAAGATAGAAGGGCATTCAGAGAGATCAGAGCAAAAAGGGCATCCACATAAAATAGTACAGAAGGCCATACAGAGAGAGGAGAAGACAGAAGGTCATCTAGATAGAGAAGAGAACAGAAGGGCATCCAGAAAGAGGAGTAAACAGAAGGGCATCCAGAGAAGAGGACAGAAGTGAATCCAGAGAGAGGAGGGAACAGAAGGGCATTCAGTGAGAGGAGAGAACAGAAGGGCATCGGAAGAGAGAGACAAAAGACAGAAGGTCATCCAGAGAGAGGAGAGAACAGAAATGAATCCAGAAAGAGGAGAAGACAGAAGGGTATCCAGAGTGAGGAGGGAACAGAAGGGCATCCAATGTTAGGGGAGAATTGAAGGGAATGCAGAGTGAGGAGAGAACAGAAAAGCATCCCGAGAGAGGGGAAGACAGAAGGGCATACAAAGTGAGGAGAGAAAAGAAGAGCATCTGTAGAGTGAAAAATTATAAAGACCATTTTTTGAAATATGTATAGATTTTTCACCTTACAGAACACAGAACTGAAAATAAGATTTCAGGCCTTCACATTCCAGGTGAAGTACGCTTGCAGGATTGCATTCCTCAAGCCTTGTCCAAGGCAGGAAGATACATTACTGACCACAGATAAAAGATGCTGCCACCGAGGTGGGGCTATAGCAGGAAGAAGCAAAGATATTTAATCTGAAATAGTTGGAAAATGGCAGGATAGGACACAATAGCATGGTAAAAACCACATTTTTGATAAGAATGAGTGTGCAGAGTGATTTCACATGACTCTAGGTCATTTGGGCTAGATTCCTCTGAAATGTTCCACTCTTATTGGTAACCCCTTTCTTGTTCTTCCCAGTGCTATGTTCAAAATTTGTAAAATAACCAATCATGTGTAACCATGTGAAAATACAACCATTCATGTGTAACCGCTTGAAAATGCAACCATTCATTTTAAGAGCGTGAAAAAGCAACCATTTATGTGTAAGTGTGCGAAAATGCGTTCCTTTCTTTACCCCATGCTATAAAAGACCCTTTAACCCACCACTTGGGGTCAAAATCCTTGCTCTTGGAGCTGGACAGCTTGTCGTTTTGACCACCGGCTTACTTCCATAATAAAGCCTCTGCTGATTGCATCCAGGTAAGGTTTCTTGTGACCTTTGGGTGGTCGAGATTTCCGGAGGTTTGAGGAAGGGTCTCCCGAGTATGAAGGTCTTCACATCCAGAGAGAGGAGAGAGAAGAAAGGAATCCAGAGAGAGGAGAATACAGTAAGGCATTCGGAGAGATGAGAGAACAGAAGGGCATCCAGAGAGAGGAGAGACCAGAAGGGCATCCAGTGAGAGGAGAAAACAGAAGGGCATCCGGAGAGAGGAGAGAGCAGAAGGGCATCCAGAGAGAGGAGAAGACAGAAGGGAATCCAAAGGGAGGAGAGAACAGAAGGGCCTCCAGAGAGGAGAAGACAGAAGGGCCTCCAGAGAGGAGAGGTCAGAAGGGCATCCAGAGAGACGAGAGAACAGAAGAGAATCCAGAAATAGGAGAGAACAGAAGGGCATCCAGAGATGGAGAAGACAGAATCGAATCCAGAGAGAGTAGAGTACAGAAGGGCATTCGGAAAGAGAAGAGAACAGATGGGCATCAGGAGAGAGGAGAGGACAGAAGGTCATCCATGAAGAGGAGATGACAGAAGTGCATCCAGAGAGAGGAAAAGAAAAATAGGGAATCCAGAAAGAGGAGAGAACAGAAGTGCATCAAGAGAGAGGAGAAGACAGAAGGGCATCCAGAGAGAGGAAAGTATAGAACGGCACCCAGAGAGAGGAGAAGACAGAAGGGAAGACCGAGAGAGGAGCGAACAGAAGGGCATCCAGAGAGAGGAGAGAACAGAAGGGAATCCAGAGATAGGAGAGAACAGAAGGGCATCGGTAGATAGGAGAGAACAGAAGGGCATAAAGAGAGAGGACAGAAAGAAGGGCATCCACATAAAATAGTACAGAAGGCCATACAGAGAGAGGAGAAGACAGAAGGGAATCCAAAGAGAGGAGAAAACAGAAGGGCAAACGAAGAGAGGAGAAGACAAAAGGGCCTCCAGAGAGGAGAGGACAGAAGGGCATCTATAAAGAGAAGTGAACAGAAGGGCATCCATGGAGAGGACAGAACAGAAGGGCATCCAGAAAGAAGAGGACAAAAGGGCATCCAGAATGAGAAGAGTACAGAAGGGCATCCAGGGAAGGAGAAGACAGAAGTGAATCCAGAGAGAGGAGAGAACAGAAGGGCATTTGGAGAGAGGAGAGAACAAATGGGCATCGGGAGAGTGGAGAAGACAGAAGGGCATCCAGAGAGAGGAGAGAGCAGAAGGGCATCCAGAGAGAGGAGAAGACAGAATGGCCTCCGGAGAGAGGAGAGAACAGAAGAGCATCCAGAAAGAGGAGAGAACAGAAGGTCATCAAGAGAGAGGAGAAGATAGACAGGAAGCCAGAGAGAGGAGAGAAGAGAAGAGCATCTAGAGAGAGGAGAGGACAGAAGGTCATCCAGGGAGAGGAAAAGACAGAAGGTAATCCAGAGAGAGGAGAAAACAGAAGGACATCGGGAGATAGGAGAAGACAGAAGGGCATCCAGAGAGAGGAGAGCAAAGATAGGCATCCACATAAAATAGTACAGAAGGCCATACAGAGAGAGGAGAAGACAGAAGTGTATCCAGAGAGAGGAGAAGACAGAAGGGCATCCAGAGAGAGGAGAAGAGATAAGGCATTCAGATGGAGAAGAGGACCGACGGGCATCCTGAGAGAGGAGAGTACAGAAGGCATTCAGGGAGAGAAGAGAACAGAAGGGCATCCAGAAAGAAGAGAAGAGAGGAGAGGAGAGAACAGAAGAGCATTGGGAGAAAGGATAAGACAGAAGGGCATCCAGAGAGAGGAGATCAAAGAAGGGCATCCACATACAATAGTACAGAAGGCCATCCAGAGAGAGGAGAAGACAGAAGGGCATCTAGATAGAGTATAGAACAGAAGGCCATCCAGAGAGAGGAGAAGACAAAAGGGCATCTAGAAAGAGGAGAAGACAGAAGGGAATCCAGAGAGAGGAGAAGACAAAAAGGGAATCCAGAGAGAGGACAGAACAGAAGATCATCCAGAGAGAGGAGAGAATAGAAGAGTATTCAAAGAGAGGAGAGAACAGAAGGGCATCCAGAAAAAGGAGAAGACAGAAGGGCATCCAGAGAGAGGAGAGGACAAAAGGACATCCCGAGAGTAGAAAGAACAGAAGGGCATCCAGAGAGATGATAGAACAAGAGAGAAAACATAAAGAGAAGAGAACAGCAGCCCATCCAGAGAGAGCATAAGACTGAAGGACATGCTGAGAGAAAAGAGGGCTGAAGGGCATCCAGAGAGAGAAGAAGACAGAAGGGCATCCAGAGAGAGATGACAGAATTGCATTCAATGAGTGGAGAGAACACAAGGGCATTCAGGTAGAGTAGAGAACAGAAGGGCATCCAGAGAGAAGAGAGGACAGGAGGACATCTAGAGAGAGAAGAGAACAGAAGGGCATCCAGAAAGAGAAGAACACAGTAGGGCATCCAGAGAGAGGAGATGAAAGAAGGGCATCCAGAAAAAGGAGAGAACAGAAGGGCATTCAGAGTGAGGAGAGAACAGAAGTGCATTCAGAGAGGGGAGAGAGGAGAAGGGCATCCAGAAAGAGGAGAGAACAGAAGGTCATCAAGAGAGAGTAGAAGACAGAAGGGAATCCAGAGAGAGGAGAGGACAGACGGACATCCCGAGAGAAGAGAGAACAGAAGAGAATCCAGAGAGAGGTTAGAGCAGAAGGGCATCCAGAGAGAGGAGAAGACAGAAGGGCATCCAGAGAGAGTAGAGGACAGAAGTTCATCCAGAGAGAGGAGAGAACAGATGGGCATCAAGAGAGAATAGAGGACAGAAGAGCTTCTAGATAGAGGAGAAGACAGAAGGTAATCCAGAGAGAGGAGAAGACAAAAACGGAATCCAGAGAGAGGAGAGAACAGAAGGGCATACAGAGAGAGGAGAGAACAGAAGGGTATCAAGAAAGAGGAGAGGACATAAGGGTATCGAGAAAGAGGAGAGAACAGAAGGGCATCCAGAGAAAGGAGAAGACAGAAGGGCATCCAGAGAGAGGAGAGGACAAAAGAACATCCCTAGAGAAGAAAGAAAAGAAAGGCATCCAGAGAGATGATAGAACAAGAGAGAAAACAAAAGAGGATAGAACAGCAACCCATCCAGAGAGCGCATAAGACTGAAGGACATCCTGAGACAAAAGAGGACTGAATGACATCCAGAGAGAGAAAAAGATAGAAGGGCATCCAGAGAGAGATGACAGAATTGCATCCAGTGAGAGGAGAGAACACAAGGGCATGCAGGTAGAGTAGAGAACAGAAAGGCATCCAGAGTGAAAAGAGGACAGAAGGGCATCTAGAGAGAGCAGAGAACAGAAGGGCATCCAGAAAGTGAAGAAGACAGAAGGGCATCCAGAGCCAGGGGAGGACAGAAGGGAATCCAGAGAGAGGAGATGAAAGAAGGGCATCCAGAGAGAGGAAAAGAAAAATAGGGAATACAGAGAGAGGAGAGAACAGAAGTGCATCCTGAAGGCAGATGGCAGAATGGTATGTTGAGAGAGGAGAGAACAGAAGGGCATCCAGAAAGAGGAGAGAACAGAAGGGCATCAAGAGAGAGTATAATACAGAAGGGAATCCAGAGAGAGGAGAGGACAGAAGGACATCCCGAGAGAAGAGAGAACAGAAGGAAATCCAGAGAGAGGAGAGAGCAGAAGGGCATCCAGAGAGAAGAGAAAACAGAAGGGCATCCAGAGAGAGGAGAGAACAGAAGTTCATCCAGAGATAGGAGAGAACAGATGGGCATCCAGAGAGAATAGAGGACAGAAGGGCATCTAGAGAGAGGAGAAGACAAAAAGGGAATCTAGAGAGAGGAGAGAACAGAAGGGCATCCAGAGAGAGGAGAGAACAGAAGGGTATCAAGAGAGAGGAGAGGACAAAAGGGTATCGAGAGAGAATAGAGAACAGAAGGGCAATCAGAGAAAGGAGAAGACAGAAGGGAATCTAGAGAGAGGAGAGGACAAAAGGACATCCCGAGAGAAGAGAGAACAGAAGGGCATCTAGAGTGATGATAGAACAAGATACAAAACAGAAAGAGGAGAGGACAGCAAACGATCCAGAGAGAGCATAAGACTGAAGGACATCCTGAGAGAAAAGAGGACTGAAGGGCATCCAGAGAGAGAATACGACAGAATGGCATCCAGAGAGAGATGACAGAATTGCATCCAGTGAGAGGAGAGAACACAAGGGCATCCAGGTAGAGTAGAGAACAGAAGGGCATCCAGAAAGAGAAGAAGACAGAAGGGCATCCTGAGCCAGGGGAGGAAAGAAGGGCATCCAGAGAGAGGAGAGAGGAAAAGGGCATCCAGAAAAAAGAGGGAACAGAAGGGCATCCAGAGTGAGGAGAGAACAGTAGGGAATTCACAGACGGGAGAGAGAAGAAGGGCATCCAGAAAAAAGAGGGAACAGAAGGGCATCCAGAGTCAGGAGAGAACAGAAGGGCATTCAGAGAGGGGAGAGAGGAGAAGGGCATCCAGAATAAGGAGAGAACAGAAGGGAATCCAGAGAAGGAGAAGACAGAAGCGAATCCAGAGAAAGGAGAGAACAGAAGGGCATTCGGAGAGAGGAGAGAACAGAACGTCATCGGGAGAGAGGAGAAGACAGAAGGTCATACAAAGAGAGGAGATGACAGAAGGGCATGCAGAGAGAGCAAAAGAAAAATAGGCAATGCAAAGGGAGGAGAGGAGAGAAGTGCATCCTGAGAGCAGATGGCAGAAGGGTATGCGGAGGGAGGAGAGAACAGAAGGTCATCCAGAAAGAGGAGAGAACAGATGGGCATCAAGAGAGAGTAGAAGACAGAAGGGAATGCAGAGAGAGGAGAGAGCAGAAGGGCATCCAGAGAAAGGAGAAGACAGAAGGGCATCCAGAGAGAGGAGAGGACAGAAGGACATCCCGAGAGAAGAGAGAACAGAAGGGAATCCAGACATAGGAGTGAGCAGAAGGGCATCCAGAGAGAGGAGAAGACAGAAGGGCATCCAGAGAGAGGAGATGACAGAAGTTCATCCAGAGAGAGGAGAGAACAAATGGGCATCCAGAGAGAATAGAGAACAGAGGGGCATCTAGAGAGAGGAGAAGACAGAAGGGAATCCAGAGAGACGAGAATACAAAAAAGGAATCCAGAGAGAAGAGAGAACAGAAGGGCATCCAGATAGAGGAGAGAATAGAAGGGTATCAAGAGGGAGGAAAGGACAAAAGGGTATCCAGAGAGAGGAGCGAACAGAATGGCATCCAGAGAAAGCAGAAGAAAGAAGGGCATCCAGAGAGAGGAGAGGACAAAAGGACATCCCGAGAGAAGAAAGAACAGAAGGGCATCCAGAGAGATGATAGAACAAGAGAGAAAACAGAAAGAGGAGAGAACAGCAACCCATCTAGGGGGGGTATAAGACTGAAGGACATCCTGAGAGAAAAGGGGACTATAGGGCATCCAGAGAGAGAAGAAGACAGAAGGACATCCAGAGAGCGATGATAGAATTGTATCCTGTGAGAGGAGAGAACACAAGGGCATCAAGGTAGAGTAGAGAACAGAAGGGCATACAAAAGAGAAGAAGACAGAAGGGCATCCAGAGCCAGGGGAGGACAGAAGGGCATCCAGAGAGAGGAGAGAGCAGAAGTGCATCAATAAAAAAGAGGGAACAGAAGGGCTTCCAGAGTGAGGAGAGAACAGAAGGGCATTTAGAAAGGGGAGTGAGCAGAAGGTCATCCAGAAAGAAGAGAGAACAGAAGGGCATCCAGAGAAGGAGAAGACAGAAGCGAATACAGAGAGAGGAGAGAACAGAAGAGCGTCAAGAGAGAGGAGAAAACAGAAGGTCATTGGGAGAGAGGAGATGACAGAAGAACATTTTCAGGGAGAACAGAGAACAGAATGGCATCCAGAAAGAGAAGCCCGAAGGGCATCAGGAGATAGGAGAAGACAGAAGGTCATCCAAAGTGAGGAGAGCAAAGAAGGGTATCTACATAAAATAGTACAGAAGGCCATGCAGAGAGAGGAGAAGACAGAAGGGAATACAAAGAGAGGAGAGAACAGAAGTGCATCCAGAGTGAGGAAAATACAGAAAGGCATCCGGAAAGAGGAGAGAACAGTAGGGCATCCAGAGTGAGGAGAGAACAGAAGGGCATTAAGAGAGCAGAAGGGCATCTTGACAGAGGAGAGGACAGAAGGGAATCCAGAGAGATTAGAGGACAAAAGGTCATCCAGAGAGAGGCGAGTACAGAGGTGAATCCAGAGAGAGTAGAGAACAGAAGGGCATCCAGAAAGAGGAGAAGACAGAAGGGAATCCAAAGAGAGGAGAGAACAGAAGGCCATACAGAGAGAGGAGCAGACAGAAGGGCATACAGAGAGAGGAGAGGACAGATGTGCATCCATATAGAGGAGAGAACAGAAAGCCATCCAGAGTGAGGAGAAGGCAGAAGGGCATCCAGAGAGAGGAGAGAACAGAAGCGCATCCAAAATAAGGAGAGAACAGAAGGGCATCCAAAGTGACGAGAGAACAGCAGGGCACCCAGAGAGAGGAGAAGACAGAAGGGCATCCAGAGAGAGTAGAGGACAGAAGTTCATCCAGGGAAAGGAGAGAAGAGAATGGTATCCAGAGAGTGGAGAAAACAGAAGGGCTTCAAGAGAGAGTAGAGAACAGAAAGGCATCCAGAAAGAGGAGAAGAGAGAAGACATCCAGATTGAGAAGAGGACCGACGGGCATACTGAGAAAGGAGAGGACAGAAGGCATTCAGGGAGAGAAGAGAACCGAAGTGCATTCAGAGAGAGGAGAGGCCAGAAGGGCATCTAGAGAGAGCAGAGAACAGAAGGGCATCCAGAAAGAGAACACAGAAGGGCATCGGGAGATAGGAGAAGACAGAAGGGCATCCAAAATGAAGAGAGTAAAGAAGGGTATCCACATAAAATAGTACAGAAGGCCATACACAGAGAGGAGAAGACAGAAGGGCATCTAGATAGAGGAGAGAAAAGAAGGGCATACAGAGAGTGAAGACAGAAGGGCATATAGAGTGAGGAGAGGACAGATGTGCACCAGAGAGTGGAGAAAACACAAAGCCATCCAGAGTGAGGAGAAGGCAGAAGGGCATCTGGAGAGAGGAGAGAACAGAGGCGCATCCAGAAAAAGGAGAGAACAGAAGGGCATCCAATGTGAGGAGAGAACAAAAGGACATTCAGAGAGAGGAGAGAGCAGAAGGGCATCCAGACAGAGGGTAGGACAGAAGGGAATCCAGAGATATTAGAGGACAAAAGGGCATCCAGAGAGAGGCGAGGACAGAGGTGAATCCAGAGAGAGGAGAGAACAGAAGGGCATCCAGAGAAAAGTGAAGACAGAAAGGCATTCAGAGAGAGAAGAGGACAGATGGGCATCCAGAGAGAGGAGAGAGCAGAAGGGCATCCAGGAAGAGGAGAGGACAGAAGGGCATCCAGAGAGAGGAGAGAAGAGAAGGGCATCAAGAGAGAGGAGAAGACAAAAAGGGAATCCAGAGAGAGGAGAGAACAGAGGGCATCCAGGGAGAGGAGAAAACAGAAGGGTATCAAGACAGAGGAGAGGAAAAAAGGGCATACATAAAGAGAAGAGAACAGAAAGAAAGGAGAAGACAGAAGGTCATCCAGAGAGAGGAGAGGCAAAAGGACATCCTGAGAGAAGAAAGAACAGAAGGGCATCCAGAGAGATAATAAAACAGTAGAGAAAACAGAAAGAGGAGAGAACAGCAGCCCATCCAGAGATAGCATAAGACTGAAGGACATCCTGAGAGAGAAGAGGACTGAAGGGCATCCAGAGATAGGAGAAGATAGAAGGGCATCCAGAAAGAGGAGATGACAGAATTGCATCCAGTGAGAGGAAAGAACAGAAGGGGATCTAGAGAGAGGAGAAGACAGAAGGGTATCCAGAGTGAGGAGAAAATTGTCAGGCATCTAGTGAAAGGAGAAAACAGAAGAGCAACTGGAGAGATGAGAACAGTATAGAATCCAGAAAGAGCACAGGACAGAAGGGCATCCAGACAGAGGAGAGAATAGAAGGGCATCCAGAGAGAGGAGAAGGCAGAAGGGCATCCGAAGAGAGGAGAGGACAGAATGGCATCCCGAGAGAGTTGAGAACAGAAAGGCATCCAGAGAGAAGAGAGAACAGAATAGAATCCAGAAAGAGGAGAGAACAGAAAGGCATCCAGAGAGAGCAGAAGACTGAAGGACATCCATAGAACAAAGAGGAAAGAAGGGCATCCAGAGAGAGGAGAGGACAGAAGGGCATCCAGGTAGAGAAGAGAACAGAAGGGCATCCAGAGAGAAGAGAGGACAGAAGGGCATCTAGAAAGAGAAGAAGACAGAAGGGCATCCAGAGACAGGAGAGGACAGAAAGGCATCCACAGAAAAGAGAACAGAAGACCATCCAGAGTGAGGAGAAGACAGAAGGACATCTGGATAGAGGAGAGAACAGAAGGGCCTCTAGA
This sequence comes from Arvicanthis niloticus, assembly GCF_011762505.2. Classification (NCBI taxonomy): domain Eukaryota; kingdom Metazoa; phylum Chordata; class Mammalia; order Rodentia; family Muridae; genus Arvicanthis; species Arvicanthis niloticus. Next base: position 148,328,414 of record NC_047659.1, read on the forward strand.
GAGAGGAGAGAACAGAAAAGCATCCAGAAAAGGGAGAGAACAGAAGTGAATCCATAGAGAGGAGAAGACAGAAGGGAATCCAGAGAGAGGAGAAGACAGAAGGGAATCCAAAAAGAGGAGAGAACAGAAGTGCATCCAGAGTGAGGAGAAGACAGAAGGGCATCCAGAAAGAGGAGAGAATAGAAGGGCATCCAGCGAGAGGAGAAGGCAGAAGTGCATCCGGAGAGAATAGAGGACAGAATGGCATCCTGAGAGAGTTGAGAACAGAAAGGCATCCAGAGAGAAGAGAGAACAGAAGAGAATCCAGAAAGAAGAGAGAACAGATAGTCATCCAGAGAGAGAGAAGACTTAAGAACATCCAGAGAACAAAGAGCAAAGAAGGGCATCCAGAGTGAGGAGAGGACAGAATGGCATCCAGGTAGAGAAGAGAATGGCATCCAGAGAGAAGAGAGGACAGAAGGGCATCTAGAAAGAGCAGAGAACAGAAGGGCATCTAGAAAGAGAAGAAGACAGAAGGGCATCCAGAGACAGGGGAGTACAGAAGGGCATCCACAGAAAAGAGAACCGAAGGCCATCCAGAGTGAGGAGAAGACCCAAGTGAATCCAGAGAAGAGAAGACAGAAGGGCATCCAGAGAGAGGAGAAGACAGAAGGGAATCAAAAGGGAGGAGAGAACAGAAGGGCATCCAGAGTGAGGAGAAGACAGAAGGGCATACAGAGAGTGAAGAGGACAGATGGGCATCCAGAGAGAGGAGAGAGCATAAGGGCATCTAAGAAGAGGATAGGACAGAAGGGAATCCAGAGAGAGGAGAGCAGAAAAGGGCATCCAGATAGAGGAGAGAACAGAAGTGAATCCAGAGAGAGGAGAGAACAGAAGGGCATCCAGAGAGAGGAAAAGACATAAGGGAATCCAAAGAGAGGAGAGAACAGACGGCATACAGAGAAATGAGAAGACAGAAGGGCATCCCAAGATAGGAGAGAACAGAAAGCCATTCAGAGTGAGGAGAAGACAGAAGGGCATCTGGAAAGAGGAGAGAACAGAAGTGCATCCAGAAAAATGAGAGAACAGTAGGTCATCCAGATTGAGGAGTGAACAGAGGGGCATTAAGAGAGAGGAGAGAGCAGAAGGGCAGCCAGACAGAGGAGATGACAGAAGGGAATCCAGAGAGATTAGAGGACAAAAGGGCATCCAGAGAGTCGAGTACAGAGGTGAATCTAGAGAGAGGATGGAACAAAGGGCATCCAGTGAGAGGAGAAGACAGAAGGGAATACAAAGAGAGGAGAGAACAGAAGGGCATCTGAGAGAGGAGAAGACAGAAGGGCATACAGATAGAGAAGAGGACAGATGGGCATCCAGAGAGAGGAGAGAGCATAAGGGCATCCAGGAAAAGGAGAGGACAGAAGGGAATCCAGAGAGAGGAGAGGACAAAAGGGCATCCAGAGAGAGAGGAGAGAACAGATGTGAATCCAGAGAGAGGAGAGAACAGAAGGGCATCCAGAGATAGGAGAAGACAGAAGGGAATACAAAGAGAGGAGAGAACAGAATGCCATACAGAGAGAGGAGAAGAAAGAAGGGCATCCAGAGAGAGGAGAGAACAGAAAGCCATCCAGAGTGAGGAGAAGACAGAAGGGCATCTGGAAAGAGGAGAGAACAGAAGGTTATCCAGAAAAATGAGAGAACAATAGGGCATCCAGAGTGAGGACAGAACAGAAGGGCATTAAGTGAGAGGAGAGAGCAGAAGGGCATCCAGACAGAGTAGAGGACAGCAGGGAATCCAGAGAGATTAGAGGACAAAAGGGCATCCAGAGAGAGGTGAGTACAGTGGTGAATCCAGAGAGAGGAGAGAACAGAAAGGCATCCAGAGTGAGGAGAAGACAGAACGGAATACAAAGTGAGGAGAGAACAGAAGGGCATACAGAGAGAGGAGAAGACAGAAGGGCATACAGAGAGAGGAGAGGACAGATGTGCATCCAGAGAGAGGAGAGAACAGAAAGCCATCCAGAGTGTGGAGAAGGTAGAAGGGCATCGGGAGAGAGGAGAGAACAGAGTGGCATCCAGAAAAAGGTGAGAACAGAAGGGCATCCAAAGTGAGGAGAGAACAGAAGGGCATTCAGAGAGAGGACAGAGCAGAAGGGCATACAGAAAGAGGAGAGGACAGAAGGGAATCCAGAGAGATTAGATGACAAAAGGGCATCCAGAGAGAGGTGAGTACAGAGGTGAATCCTGAGAGATAGGAGAGAACAGAAGAGCATACAGAGAGAGGAGAAGACAGAAGGGAATCCAAAGAGAGGAGAGAACAGAAGGGCATAGAGAGGGAGGAGAAGACAGAAGGGCATACAGAGAGAGGAGAGGACAGATATGCATCCAGAGAAAGGACAGAACAGAAAGCCATCCAGAGTGATGAGAAGGCAGAATGGCATCCGAAGAGAGGAGAGAACAGAAGGGCAGAGACCAGAAGGGCATTCAGAGAGAAGAGAGTACAGAAGGGCATCCAGAGAGAGGAAAGCACAGAAGGGCATCTGGAGAGATGAGAGAACAGAAGGGCATCCAGAGAGAATAGAGAACAGAAGGGCATCTAGAGAGATGAGAGAACAGAAGCGCATCCAGAGAGAATAGAGAAAAGAAGGGCATCTAGAGAGAGGAGAGAAGAGAAGGGCATCCAGAGAGAGGAGAAGAAAAAAAGGGAATCCAGAGAGAGGGGAGAACAGAAGTGCCTTCAGAGGGAGGAGAGGACAGAAGGACATCCAGTGAGAGGAGAGGACAGAAGGGCCTCCAGAGAGAGGTGAGTGCAGAAGGGTATCCAGCGAGAGTAGAGGACAGAAGGGATGCAGAGAGAGGAGAGAACAAAAAGCCATCCAGAAGAGGAGTAGACAGAATGGCATCTAGAGAGAGGAGAGAACAGAATGGCATCCAGAGAGAGGAGAGAACAGAAGGGCATCCATGGAAAGGAGAGGTCAGAAAGGCATCCAGAGATCAGAGAGAACAGAAAGGGCATCCAGAGTGAGAAGAAGACAGAAGGGCATCCAAAGAGAGGAGAGAAAGAAGGGCATACAAAGAGAGGAGAAGACAGAAGGGCATACAGAGAGAGGAGAGGACAGATATGCATCAAGAGAAAGGACAGAACAGAAAGCCATCCAGAGTGAGGAGAAGGCAGAATGGCATCCGGAGAGAGGAGAGAACAGAGTGGCATCCAGGAAAAAGGAGAGAACAGAAGGGCCTTCAGAGAGAGGAGAGACCAGAATGGCATTCAGAAAGAGGAGAGAGCAGAAGGGCATTCAGAGAGAGGAGAGGACAGAAGGGCATCCAGAGAGAGGAGAGCACATAAGGGCATCTGGGGAGACGAGAGAACAGAAGGGCATCCAGAGATAATAGAGAACAGAAGGGCATCTAGAGAGAGGAGAGAAGAGAAGGGCATCCAGAGAGAGGAGAACACAAAAAGGGAATCCAGAGGGAGGAGAGAACAGAAGGGCATTCAGAGGGTGGGAAACACAGGACATTCAGAGAGCGAAGAGGACAGAAGGGCATCCAGAGAGAGGAGAGGGCAGAAAAGTATCCAGGGAGAGTAGAGGACAGAAGGGATGCAGAGAGAGGAGAGAACAGAAAGCCATCCAGAGAGAGGAGTAGACAGAATGGCATCTAGAGAGAGGAGAGAACAGAATGGCATCCAGAGAGAGGAGAGAACAGAAGGGCATCTATGGAGAGGAGAGTTCAGAATGGCATCCAGAGATAGGAGAGAACAGAAGGGCATCCAGAGTGAGAAGAAGAGAGAAGGAAATCCATAGACAGGAGAGGACTGAAGGGCATCCGGAGAGAGGAAAGTACAGAAGGGCATCTAGAGAGAAGAGAACAGAAATGAATCCAGAATGAGGAGAGAACAGAAGGGCATCTAGAGAGAGCAGATGAATGAAGGACATACAGAGAGAGAGGAGGACAGAAGGGCATCCAGAGAGAGGTGAAGACAGAAGGGGAACCAGAGTGAGGATAGAATTGAAGGGCATCCAAAGAGAGGAGAAGACAGCAGGGCATTCGAAGAGAGGAGAGAACAGAAGGGCATCCAGAAAAAGGAGACTACAGAAGGGCATCCGGAAAGAGGAGAGAACAGAAGGGCATCCAGAGAGAGGAGAAGACAGAAGGGAATCCAGAGAGAGGAGAGAACAGAAGGGCATTCAGTAGAGAGAAAAAGAAAGAAGGGCATCCAGAGAGAGGAGTGGACAGAAGGGCATCGGAAAGAGAAGAGAACAGAAGGGCATCCAGAGAGAGGAGAGAACAGAAGGGCATCCAGAGAAGAAGACAGAAGCGAATCCAGAGAGAGGAGAGAAAAGAAGGGCATTCAGAGAGAGTAGAGAACAGAAGGGCATCTGGAGAGTTGAGAAGACAAAAGGTCCTCCAGAGAGAGGAGATGACAGAAGGGCATCCGGAGAGCGGAAAAGAAAAATAGGGAATGCAGAGAGAGGAGAGAACAGAAATGCATCCTGAGAGAGGAGACGACAGAAGGGTATGCGGAGAGAGGAGATAACAGAAGGGCATCCAGAAAGAGGAGAGTACAGAAGTGCATCAAGAGACAGGAGAAGACAGAAGGGAATCCAGAGAGAGGAGAGGACAGAAGGACATCCCGAGAGAAGAGAGAACAGAAGCACATACAGAGAGATGAGAGATCAGGAGAGAATGCAGAAAGAGGAGAGAACACAAGCCCATCCAGAGACAGCAGAAGACTGAAGGACATCCAGAGAGAGAAGAGGACAGAAGGGCATCCAGAGAGAGAAGAAGACTGAAAGACCTCCAGAGAGAGTTGAGGACAGAATGGCATACAGTGAGAGGAGAGAACAGAAAGGCATCCAATGTTAGGGGAGAACAGAAGGGAATCCAGAGAAAGGAGAGAGCAGAAGGGCATCCAGAGAGAGGAGAAGACAGAAGGGCATCCAGAGACAGTAGAGGACAGAAGATCATCCAGAGAGAGGAGAGAACAGAAGGGCATCCAGAGAGTGCAGAAAACAGAAGGGTTTCCAGAGAGAGGAGAGAACAGAAAGGCATCCAGAAAGGGGAGAAGAGAGAAGGCATCCAGATGGAGAAGTTGACCAATGGGCATCCTGAGAGAGGAGAGGACAGAAGGCATTCAGGTAGAGAAGAGAACAGAAGGGCATCCAGAGAAAAGAGAGGACAGAAGGGCATCTAGAGAGAGCAGAGAACAGAAGGACTCCAGAAAGAGAAGAGAGAAGGGCATCGAGAGATAGGATAAGACAGAAGGGCATCCAGAGAGAGGAGAGCAAAGAAGGGCTTCCACATGAAACCATACAGAAGGCCATACAGATAGAAGAGAAGACAGAAGGGCATCTAGATAGAGGAGAGAACAGAAGGGCATCCCGAAAGAGGAGAGAACAGAAGTGATTCAAGAGAAGGAGAAGGCAGAAGCTAATCCAGAGAAAGGAGAGAACAGAAGGGCATTCGAAGAGAGGAGAGAACAGAAGGGCATCGGGAGAGAGAAGAAGACAGAAGGTCATCCAGAGAGAGGAGAGAACAGAAGGGCATCCAGAGAGATGAAAATAAAAATAGGGAATGCAGAGAGAGGAGAGAACAGAAGTGCATCCTGAGAGAGGAGACAACAGAAGGGTATGCAGAGAGAGGAGGGAACAGAAGGGCATCAAGAGAGAGGAGAAGACAGAAGGGAATCCAGAGAGAGGAGAGGACAAAAGGACATCCCGAGATAAGAGAGAACAGAAGAACATCCAGAGAGATGAGAGAACATGAGAGAATGCAGAAAGATGAGAGAACACAAGCCCACTCAGAGACAGCAGAAGACAGAAGGACATCCAGAGAGAGCAGAGGACTGAACGGCTTCCGGAAAGAGAAGAAGACCAAAGGGCATCCAGATAGATGAGAGGACAGAATGGCATCCAGTTAAAGGATAGAACAGAAGGGCATGCAATGTTAGGTGAGAACAGAAGGGGATTCAGAGAGAAAAGAGAACAGAAGGCCATTAGGAGAGAGGAGAGAAGAGAAGGGCATCCAGAGAGAGGAGAAGACAGAAGGGCAGCCAGAAAGAGGAGAAGACAGAAGGACATCCAGAAAGAGGAGAGGATAGAATGGCATCCAGAGAGAGGAGTAGACAGAAGGTTATCCAGAGATAAGAGAGAACAGAAGGGCATCCAGAGAGAGGAGAGACAAGAAGGGCATCCAGAGAGATGGGAAAACAGAAGGGCATCTGGAGTGAGGAGAGAACAGAAGTCCATCCAGAAAGAGGAGAGAACAGAAGGGCATCAAGAGAGAGGAGAAGACAGAAGGGCATCCATAGGGAGGAGAGAGCAGAAGGGCATCCAGAGGGAGGAGAAAACAGAAGGGCATCCAGAGAGAGGAGAGAGCAGAAGGGCATCAAGAGAGAGGAGACGACAGAAGGGCATCCAGAAAAGGAGAAGACAGAAGGGCATTGGGAGATAGGAGAAGACAGAAGGGCATCAAGGGAGAGGAGCCCCAAGAAGGGCAACCACATAAAATAGTACAGAATGCCATAGAGAGAGAGGAGAAGACAGAAGGGCATCTAGATAGAGGAGAGAACAGAAGGGCATACAGAAAGAAGAGAGAACATAAGGGCATCCAGAGAAGGAAAAAACAGAAGTGAATCCAGAGAGCAGAGAGAACAGAAGGGCATTAGGAGAGAGGAGAAAACAGAAGGGCGTCAGGAGAGAGGAGAATACAGGAGGTTATTGAGAGAGAGGGCAGATAACAGAAGGGCATCCTGAGAGAGGAAAAGAAAAATAGGGAATGTAGAGAGAGGAGAGAACAGAATTGATTCCTGAGAGAGGAGACAACAGAAGGGTATGCGGAGAGAGGAGAGAACAGAAGGGCATCCAGAAAGTGGAGATAACAGAATGGCATAAAGAGAGAAGAGAACTGAAGGGCATCCAGAGAGAAGAGAGGACAGAAGGGCATCTAGAGAGAGCAGAGTACAGAAGGGCATCCAGAAAGAGGAGAAGACAGAAGGGCATCAGGAGATAGGAGAAGACAGAAGGGCATTCAGTGAGAGTAGAGACCAGAATGTCATCCAGAGAGAGGAGAGAACAGAAGGGCATCCAGAGAGACAAAAAGAAAAATAGGGAATGCAGAGAGAGGAGAGAACAGAAGTGCATCCTGAGAGAGGAGATTACAGAAGGGTATGCAGAGAGAGGAGAGAACAGAAGGGCATCCAGAAAGAGGAGAGAGCAGAAGGGCATCAAGAGAGAGGAGAAGACAGAAGGGAATACAGAGAGAGGAGAGGACAAAAGGGCATCCCGAGAGAAGAGAAAACAGAAGCACATCCAGAGAGATGTGAGATCATGAGAGAATGCAGAAAGATGAGAGAACACAAGCCCATCCAGAGACAGCAGAAGACAGAAGGACATCCAGAGAGAGAAAAGGACTGAAGGGCATCCAAAGAGAGAAGAAGACTGAAAGGCATCCAGATAGATGAAAAGACAGAATGGCATCCAGTGAAAAAAGAGAACAGAAGGGCATCCAATGTTAGATGAGAACAGAAGGGCATCCAGACAGAGGAGAAGACAGAATGGAAGCCAGAGAGAGGAGAGGACAGAAGGGCATCCAGAGAGAGGAGAATGCAGAAGGACAGCCAGAGAGAGGAGAATGCAAAAGGGCGTCCAGAGATAGGAGAAGACAGAAGGGAATCCAAAGAGAGAAAAGAAAAGAAGGGCATTTGGAGATAGAAGAAGACAGAAGGGCATCCAGATAGGAGAGGAGAGAAGGGCATCTGGGAAGAGAACAGAACAGAAGGGCATCCAGAGAAGGAGAAGACAGAAGCGAATCCAGAAAGAGGAGAGAACAGAAGGGCATTTGGAGAGAGGAAAGAACAGAAGCTCATCGGGAGAGAGGAGAAGACAGGAGGTCATCCAGAGAAAGGAGATGACAAAAGGGCATCCAGAGAGAGGAAAAGAAAAATAGGGAACTTAGAGAGAGGATAGAACTGAAGTGTATCCTGAGAGAGGAGACGACAGAAGGATATGCGGAGAGAAGAGAGAACAGAAGGGCATCCAGAAAGAGGAGAGAACAGAAGGGCATCAAGAGAGAGAAGACAGAAGGGAATCCAGACAGAGGAGAGAACAGAAGGGCATTTGGAGGGAGGAGAGAAAAGATGGGCATCAGGAGAGAGGAGAGGACAGAAGGTCATCCAGAGAGAGGAGATGACAGAAGGGCATCCAGAGAGAGGAAAAAAAATAGGAATCCAGAAAGAAGAGAGAACAGAGGTGCATCCAGAGAGCAGAGAAGACAGAAGAGCATCCAGAGAGAGAAGAAGATAGAATGGTATCCAGAGAGAGGAGATGACAGAAGGGCATCCGGAGTGAGGAGAGAATAGAAGTTCATCCAGAAAGATGAGAGAACAGAAGAGCATCCAGAGAGAGGAGAGAGCATAAGGGCATCTATAGAGAGGAGAAGACAGAAGAGAATCCAGATAGAGGACAGAACAGAAGGGCATCCATAAAGAAGAGAAGACAGAAGAGCATCCAGAGGAGGAGAAGACAGAAGGGCATCCTGGAGTGAGGAGAGAACAGAAGTGCATCCAGAAAGAAGAGAGAGCAGAAGGGCATCAAAAGAGAGGAGAAGACAGAAGGGCATCCAGAGAGAGGAGAGAACAGAAGGGCATCCAGATAAAGGAGAGAGCATAAGGGCATACATAGAGAGGAGCAGACAGAAGTGCATCCAGAGAGAGGAGAAGACAGAAGGGCATCCAGAGAAAGGAGAGGACAGAACAGCATCCAGAGAGAGGAGAAGACAAAAGGGTATCCAGAGAGAGGAGAGAACAGAAGGAAATCCAGAGAGAGGAGAGAATAGAAGGGCATCCAGAGAGAGGAGAGACCAGAAGGGAATCCAGAGAGAGGAGAAGACAGAAGAGCATCCAGAATGAGGAGAGAACAGAAGTGCATCCAGAAAGAGAAGAGAACAGAAGGGCATCAAGAGAGAGTAGAAGACAGAAGGGCATCCAGAGGGAGGAGAGAACAGAAGGGCCTCCAGAGGGAGGAGAGAACAGAAGGACATCCAGAGAGATGAGAGAGCAGAAGGGCATCCAGAGAGAGGAGAAGACAGAAGGGCATCCAGAAAGAGGAGAAGACAGAAGGGCATCCAGAAAGAGGAGAAGACAGAAGGGCATCCAGAGAGAGAAGACAGAAGGGCATCCAGAGAGAGGAGAGCAAAGATGGGCATCCACATAAAATAGTACAGAAGGACATACAGAGAGAGGAGAAGAAAGATGGGCATCTAGATAGAGTAAAGAAAAGAAGGGCATCCAGAAAGAGGAGAGAACAGAAGGGCATCTAGAGAAGGAGAAGACAGAAGCGAATCCAGACAGAGGAGAGAACAGAAGGGCATTCGGAGAGAGGAGAGAACAGAAGGGCATCGGGAGAGAGGATAAGACAGAAGGTCATCCAGAGAGAGGAGATGACAAAAGGGCATCCAGAAAGAGGAAAAGAAAAATAGGGAATGCAGAGAGAGGAGTTGAACTGAAGTATATCCTGAGAGAGGAGACGACAGGAGGATATGCAGAGAGAAGAGAGAACAGAAGGGCTTCCAGAAAGAGGAGAGAACAGAAGGGCATCAAGAGAGAGGAGAAGACAAAAGGGAATCCAGAGAGAGGAGAAGACAGAAGGTATTCAGGGAGAGAAGAGAACAGAAAGGCATTCAGAGAGAAGAGGACACAAGGGCATCCAGAGAGAGGAGAGAACAGAAGTGCATTCAGAGCAGGAGAAGACAGAAGCGAATCCAGAGAGAGGAGAGAACAGAAGGGCATTCGGAGAGAGGAGAGAACAGATGGGCATCGGAAAAGAGGAGGGGACAGAAGGTCATCCAGTGAGAGGAGATGACAAAAGGGCATCCAGAGACAGGAAAAAAATATGGAATCCAGAAATAGGATTGAACAGAAGTGCATCCAGAGAGAGGAGGAGACAGAAGGGCATCCAGAGAGAGGAGAGGATAGAAAGGCATCCAGAGAGAGAGGAGAAGACAGAAGGGAATCCAGAGATAGGAGAGAACAGAAGGGAATCCAGAGAGAGGAGAGAACAGAAGGGCATGCAGAGAGAGGAGAGACCAGAAGGGCAGCCAGAGAGAGAAGATAGAAGAGCATCCGGAGTGAGGAGAGAACAGAAGTGCATCCTGAAAGTGGAGAGAACAGAAGGGCATCAAGAGAGAGGAGAAGATAGAAGGGCATCAAAAGGGAGGACAGAACAGAAGGGCCTCCAGAGGGAGGAGAGAACAGAAGGGCATCCAGAGAAATGAGAGAGCAGAAGGGCATCCAGAGAGAGGAGAAGACAGAAAGGCATCCAGAGAGAGGAGAGGACAGAATGGTATCGAGAATGAGGAGAGAACAGAAAAGCATCCTGAGAGAGGGGAAGACAGAAGGGCATACAAAGTGAGGAGAGAACAGAAAGGCATCTGTAGAGTGATCAATTATAAATGCCAGTTTTTGAAATATGTGTAGATTTTTCACCTTACAGAACACACAACTGAAAATAAGAATTCAGGCCTTTACATTATAGGTGAAGGACACTTGCTGGATTACGCTCCTCAAGTCTTGCCCTAGGCAGGAAGACAGATTCCTGACCACAGATAAAAAATGCTGCCACCTAGGTGGGGCTATAGCAGGAAGAAGCAAAGATAGTTAATCTGAAATAGTTGGTAAATGGCAGGATAGGACACAATAGCATGGTAAAAACCACATTTATGAGAAGAATATATGTGCAGAATGATTTCACATGACTCTAGACCATTTGGGCTAGATTCCTCTGAAATGCTCCACTGTTATTGGTTACCCCTCCCTTGGTCTTCCCAGTGATATGTTCAATATTTGTAAAACAACCAATCATGTGTAACCATGTGAAAATGCCACCATTCATGTGTAACTGCGCGAAAATGCAACCATTCATGTGTAAGCACGTGAAAAAGCAACCATTCATGTGTAAGCGTTCGAAAATGCAACCATTCATGTGTAAGCATGCGAAAATGCCTTCCTTTCCCCACCCCATGCTATAAAAGACCCTTTAACCCATCACTCAGGGCCAAAAACCTTGCTTCTGGAGCTAAAGAGCTTGTCGTTTTGACCGCCTGCTTACTTCCCTAATAAAGCCTTTGCTGATTGCATCCAGGTATGGTTCCTTGTAATCTTTGGGTGGTTGATTATCTCTGGAGTCTTTAGGAAAGGTCTCCTGATTATGGAGGTCTTCACATCCAGAGAGAGGAGACAGCAGAAGGGCATCCAGAGAGAGGAGAAGACAGAAGGTCATCCAGTGGGAGGAGAGCAAAGAAGGGCATCCACATAAAATAGTACAGAAGGCCATACAGAGAGAGGAGAAGACAGAAGGGCATCCAGAGAGAGGAAAAGAAAATAGGGAATCCAGAAAGAGGAGAGAACAGAAGTGCATCCAGAGAGAAGAGAAGACAGAAAGGCAGCCAGAGAGAGGAGAAGAGAGAAGGCATCCATATGGAGAAGAAGACTGATGAGCATCCTGAGAGAGGAGAGTACAGAAGGCATTCAGGGAGAGAAGAGAACAGAAGGGCATCCAGAGAGAAGAAAGGACAGATGGGCATCTAGAGAGAGCAGAGAACACAAGGGCATCCAGTAAGAGGAGAAGACAGAAGGGCATCAGGAGATAGGAGAAGACAGAAGGTCATCCAGAGGGAGGAGAGCAAAGAAGGGCATCCACATAAAATAGTACAGAAGGCCATACAGAGAGAGGAGAAGACAGAAGGGCATCTAGATAGAGGAGAGAACAGAAGGGCATCCAGAGAGAGTAGAGGACAGAAGGTCATCCAGAGAGAGGAAAAGAAAAATAGGGAATCCAGAAAGAGGAGAAAACAGAAGTGCATCCAGAGAGAGGAGAAGACAGAAGGGCATCCAGAGAGAGGAGAGGATAGAACGGCATCCAGAGAGAGAGAGAGGAGAAGACAGAAGGGAATCCAGAGAGAGGAGAGCACAGAAGGGAATCCAGAGAGAGGAGAGAACAGAAGGGCTTCCAGAGAGAGGAGAGACCAGAAGGGCATCCAGAGAGAGGAGAGAACAGAAGGGCATCCAGAGAGAGGAGAAGACAGAAGAGCATCTGGAGAAGACAGAAGGGCCTCCAGAGGGAGGAGAGAACAGAAGGGCATCCAGAGAGGTGAGAGAGCAGAAGGGCATCTAGAAACAGGAGAAGACAGAAGGGCATCGGGAGATAGAAGAAGACAGAAGGGCATCCAGAGAGAGGAGAGCAAAGATGGGCTTCCACATAAAATAGTACAGAAGGACATACAGAGAGAGGAGAAGACAGAAGGGTATCTAGATAGAGTAGAGAAAAGAAGGGCATCCAGAAAGAGGAGAGAACAGAAGGGCATCCAGAGAAGGAGAAGACAGAAGCGAATACAGAGAGAGGAGAGAACAGAAGTGCATTCGGAGAGAGGAGAGAACAGAAGGGCATCTGGAGAGAGGAGAAGACAGAAGGTCATCCAGAGAGAGGAGAAGAGAGAACTGCATCCAGAGGAGAGGACAGAATGGCATCCAATGAGTGGAGATAGCAGAAGGGCATCCAGAGAGAGGAAAAGAAAAATAGGGAATCCAGAAAGAGGAGAAAACAGAAGTGTATCCAGAGAGAGGAGAAGACAGAAGGGCATCCAGAGAGAGGAGAGTATAGAACGGCATTCAGAGAGAAGAGAAGACATAAGGGAATCCAGAGAGAGGAGAGAACAGAAGGGCATCCTGAGAGAGGAGAGACCAGAAGGGCATCCAGAGAGAGGAGAAGACAATAGGGCATCCGGAGAGAGGAGAGAACAGAAGGGCATCCAGAAAGAGGAGAGAAACGAAGGTCATCAAGAGAGAGGAGAAGACAGCAGGGAATCCAGAGGGAGGAGAAACCAGAAGGGCATCAAGTGAGAGGAGAGAGTAAAAGGGCATCCAGAGAGAGGAGAAGACAGTAGGACATCCGGAGAAAGGAGAGAACAGAAAGGCATCCAGAGTGAGGAGAGAGCAGAAGGGATTCCAGAAAGAGGAGAGACCAGAAGGTCATCAAGAGAGAGGAGAACACAGAAGGGAATCCAGAGAGAGGAGAAAACAGAAGGGCATCCAGTGAGAGGAGAGAGTAGAAGGGCATCCAGAGAGAGGAGAAGACAGTAGGACATCCAGAGAAAAGAGAGAACAGAAAGACATCCAGAAAGAGGAGAAGACAGAAGGGCATCTGGAGAGAGGAGAGAACAGAAGGGCATCCAGAGAGAGGAGAGAGCAGAAGGGCATTCACATAAAATAGTACAGAAGGCTATTCGGAGAAAGGAGAAGACAGAAGGGCATCTAGATAGAGGAGAGAAAGAAGGGCATCCAGAAAGAGGAGAGAACAGAAGGACATCCAGAGAAGGAGAAGATAGAATCTATTCCAGAGAGAGGAGGGAAAAGAAGGGCATTCAGAGAGAGGAGAGATCAGAAGGGCATCGGGAGAGAGGAGAAGACAGAACGTCAACCAAAGAGAGGAGATGCCAGAAGTGCATCCAGAGAGGAATAGAAAAATAGGGAAGGCAAAGAAAGGAAAGAACAGAAGTGCATCCTAAGATAGGAGACGACAGAAAGCTATGCGGAGACAGGAGAGTACAGAAGGGCATCAGGAGTGAGAAGAATACAGAATGGAATCCAGACAGAGGAGAGGACAGAAGAACATCCCGGAATAAGAGAGAACAGAAGCACATCCAGAGATATGAGAGAACAGGAGAGAATGCAGAAAGGTGAGCGAAAACTAGCCCATCAAGAGACAGCAGAAGACTGAAGGACATCCAGAGAGAGAAGAGGACTGAAGGGCATTTGGAGAGAGAAGAAGATAGAAGGGCATCCAGAGAGAGGAGAGGACATAATGGCATCCAGTGAGAGGAGAGAACAGAAAGGCATCCAATGTTAGGGGAGAACAGAAGGGAATCCAGAGAGAGGAGAGAACAGAATGGCATACACACAGAGGAGAAGTCAGAAGGGAAGCTGGAGAGATTAGAGGACAGAAGGGCATCCAGAGAAAGGAGAGTGCAGAAGGGCATCCAGAGAGAGGAGAAGACAGAAGGGAATCCAAAGAGAGGAGAGAACAGAAGGACATTTGGAGAGAGGAGAAGACAGAAGGGCATCCAGATAGGAGAGGACAGAAGGGCATCTGGAAAGAGAAGAGAACAGAAGGGCATCCAGAGAGAGGACAGAACAGAATGGCATCCAGAGAGAAGAGGACACAAGGGCATCCAGAGAGAGGTGAGAACAGAAGGGCATCCAGAGAGCAGAGAGGACAGAAGGGTACCTAGAG
>NC_047659.1:148342777-148407900 GCF_011762505.2 Arvicanthis niloticus
TTGTCTACCCAAAGGCACCTCCTGTCAGTACCAACTGGCAGTCTGGGAATAAGTGCTCACAACACCAGGGCTATACAAAAACACTCTGCCCCCTGTCAAAAAGGAAAGAAGGAAGGAAGGAAGGAAGGAAGGAAGGAAGGAAGGAAGGAAAAGTAGGGCGAGTGACAGAGATAAAGAATATCAGAAGATCCTGGGAACAAAAAAAACATAAGGGTTCCTCAACAGATCCAGACCCTTGACCTCTGGGGAATTCCAACTATGTTTGCTGACCATGTCATGTCAGCAGAGGTCTGAGGAAGGCTCTAGAAAGGGAACTTCAGTGTTCATGTCTGCCCATTGGCACCCCAACCCCTGAGGCCAAGGACAAGGAGAATCACTGAAGGTCCACAGTGGTGGCAACTCCTGCTACAGACCTGGAGCCCAGATGCCAGCAGGAAATGAGCTCTGCTTGGAAGTATTTATTTTAAACAGATGAATCATGTTTCCCATTTGGACTTTAAGCACTAGCTCCTCTTTTGCATAGTCAAATATTTGCAATTGTGTTCTACAGGGTTGGGCATTCTGCTACACAGCAAGAAGAGCAAGACACAGAGAGGGAGAAAAAGAAATGTAAGTTCTGGCAACGCCGGGCTCCATAAACAATCAGCTGAACCTGAAGAGCAGCGCTCAGAACACAGCGTCTTCAGTTTGTCACGGGCCCCACCACGGCACCGTGGATCCCTTATCTGCGTTCTCAGCCCTGCATCATGCTCACTGACTAAGAGCGAGCATGCACAGCATCTTCAGTTTGTCACAGGCCCCACCACGACACCATGGATCCCTTATCTGTGTTTTCAGCCCTGCATCAAGCTCACTGACTCAGAGCGAGCATGCACAGCATCTTCAGTTTGTCACAGGCCCCACCACGGCACCGTGGATCCCTTATCTGCGTTCTCAGCCCTGCATCAAGTTCACTGACTATTGATGATTGGGCTGAACACATAGGCATCTGAGACTTCATGTTCCCTGTGGGTGGAAGCTAGCTCAGTCTCTCCCATAGCCATCAATGGCATCAGACAGGAAAGCACATGAGAAAAAAATCCTGAGTTACTCAAGCTGGCCTCCACAGTGTACCTGATCAGGAGATGCAGGCAGAAGGAGCAGGAGTTCAAGTCTATCCTCAGTTATATAGTAAGTCTGAGACCAGACTGGGCTACAGGAGACGTGTCTCAAGCAAACAAATCAAAAAGAATTCCTGAATAAGCCAAGCAGCACACTCTGGATATAGACACCCAGGCCAGGAGACTTCAAAGCCAAACCTACAACAAAAAATGCAGTTGTCAGCCTCTAAAATGGGGTCTCAGCCATCAGACTGACTTCCCAAGGGCAGTCCATGAGGACAGACACTGATCAGCCCGTGATCTGAGCTAAATCTGGGACTGCTCTCAGGCACCTGACTTCTGCCTGGTATTAACAACCCATAGTAAGCTCTTCCATTACTCTAGGAAAGAATGAAGGAATGCCAGGCCTCCTAATTTGTCCTGGACAAACAGCACAAAGGATAGTAGAGACAGATAGCTAAAGAGACATGTGCACACATACACACACACATGCACACTCACACATGTAATGTCACAGCAACATATACTAATTGATCTTCCACAAGCTACTGGGAAATGGATTCTATTTAAAAGTCTATTCATTTAAAAGTCTGCCTGT
The DNA here is from genome assembly GCF_011762505.2 of Arvicanthis niloticus. Classification (NCBI taxonomy): domain Eukaryota; kingdom Metazoa; phylum Chordata; class Mammalia; order Rodentia; family Muridae; genus Arvicanthis; species Arvicanthis niloticus. The sequence goes on from NC_047659.1 coordinate 148,344,476, forward strand.
GATGATTATGGAGCCTGTGGTAGAATATTAAATAAAGGAAACAATGCCAAAATCCTGTGCACATTATGACTACAGCAACATGTTCATAAGCAAACGTGGGTGAAGGCACCATGGACTAACAGAAAGTTGGTTTATCAGACAGTCGCTTGTAAGGCTTTCTCTGTCTCTTTGATTTGTATTCTTATTATAAAGCATGATTTAAACAATAATACTTTTCTTTAAAAATGCCCAGCTGCTTCTGACCCTGAAATAAACTAGCATGATCCAAAAACAGACTGTGGTAAGAAAGAGGTGGGACATCTTTGCCATGTTTGGGCCAGTAGGGGGTGCTACGCGGTCGGGAGCAAAGTTAAGAGTGTCATCAATCAGTCTGCAGTCTTGAGAGCTTCAAAGAAAGCATGCCCAGTACCACCCCCACAATGTTCTATCAAAGGAGGCAAGGCATTCCACACAGAGCACAGACTTCTTGCCACCCTGGGGACCCCACCCACCACATGTGCAGGACCCTCTATGTCTTTGTGATTACACAGCGGATTCCAAGTGTGCCTTCTGGTGCTATGTAAGGAAAGAAAGTGACTCTGATTATGGCCTCCAGGCTAGAGACAGCCCAGAACAGCAGACATCTCATACTGGTGGACCCACAGTGACGTCATGATCTGTCCCTTTCCCTGTGAGTCCCCATGACTGTTCTTCATTCATTCATTTTCAAGATACACTTTGTCTTCTCTGCTGCTGGGGCCTCTGAACACAGATGAAGGCAGAAGGACTGGAGGAACACAAAGCCCAGCCCATCATGGCCTCAAGCCAATCCTTCAGCAAAGGCTTGATAGGTAGGTGAGAGAGGAGCTGGGTGGGTGTTGGGGGTAAGCAGACAACCAGAAGAACTTAATCTCCAATGGCTTCCTGGGTGGCTGAGCACCCAGGGGCTGTGAAGTGGCAAGTGCCTTCCTGTGACAAAAAGTAGTTGCCTTGGAAAACAGAAAGAAACGTCCTTGCCTCCAGTTTCCAATGAGATCAGACTCCCCAGGGAGAGATTTTCTACTATGAAGTCCCTGGGGAGGAGACAAGGAGGAAGAGAAGAAGGAAAACCTACTTGAGAGTGGAGAGCATCTGAGCCAAAAGTTCCAGTCGAACGAACACCAACCCAGTGGGCTTTTCCATCTGCAAGCAGATTCACTTATACCTGATAGCTGGTGTTTCTGTTAAATTTCACAGGCTGGCTCAAGGGGTTTTGTTTTTAAGAAAGTGAAGAAGAGAGTGGTGATGCAGGAAGGGAGAGAGAGAGTGATGTCATTCTTTGCCATCTCAGTTGGTTCCATATCTGGGTGTGGAGAACAAATCCTAGGAATGGGCACCTGGGAGGCAGCCTCCAAGGGTGGGAAGAGGGCAGCAGCTGAGCTGGTCAGCTCATTAAACTATTGACAGACATTTGCAGCCCTGTGGACCACCCAGCTGGTTGCATCTGCCATTAAGAGGAGGTAGGAGAGAAGGGCTTGAAGGGGCCAAGAGGGACCAAATGTGAAGGCGAGGTGGAAGGCACAGCCCCTCCTCTACACAGGCAATCCAAACCCAGGGTTATTCTCAGGCACTTTTCCTGTGAGCGGCCAAGACCCAAATACACTCTGCAGTGGGCTCGATGCCCACTCCAATGACATACAGGGGGCTGGCCCTTACAGCCCAGAATCAAAAAATCCACTTAAGGAATTCAGATTGGCAGCCAGGGATGCATGGCATAGGTAACCCAATGTGAAAGCTCCCTCAAAGCTGAGTACACACAGCGGGCATGCACCCATGAGCATGTGCACAACAGGTACACACATGAAACTACACATGCAAACACTCACGTGTTCCGAGGTGTGTGACAGTGAACTACAGACTACATGGAAAGGTGGCCAGAAACACTCCTGGATTTTTATGGCTCTCCAGGGACCTAGCCCCAGGAAGTGCTGGAAACTGCAATCCAATCACATAGAAGCCAGCTGGAGACTGGGAACTGTGCAGGAGAAGGAAGAACTTCATGGGGAAAAATGTTGACAAAGTTTAATGTCAAGTAGAGGATGAAGGCTTGGGTGAAGGCAGCTTCCTGAGAAAGCAGGTGTGCTGAGCACAACAGCAATGTGTCTGGAAGCCTAGCAGGGAACATTGAGCTAAAAGGCACAGGAGAGAGCTGGGTCTCCAAAGGGCAGAGCAAGCCTGAGGGAGTGAAGGGGCCGTACCCACCCTCTCTCTCCTGCAGTGCCTAGAACATGGCACATTGGAGTCTGCCCTTATGTGAGAATTAACAAACTAGGCAACTCCCAGCTAGGAGAGCTCAGCAAGTCTGAGAACTACAGATATGTACTGTCCTCATCAAAAAAGACCCAGTAAAATAAGGAGGGAAGAAAAGCCAAGGCTCACTGAGCAGCTGTCATGGATCGGCTGTTTAGAAGCCTCATACAATTGGTTGCCCTGGCCTGTGGGGGATTTGACGAGACCCTAGGAAAGGGAGCAAAAGAATGAAGGGACAAGAGACAAAAAGAAGGAGAGCAAGTGGAGGATTTTGATCAAGCTCTCAAACTTTAATATCAGGCTGCAGCTTATAAAGATACAGCAAAATGGGAAGTTTAGACAAGGGTCATTGCTTAAAGCTCTCCCACTATTGTATCCTCATTGCCCAAGACAATCCCACTGTTGTAACTGGCTCTCAGGAAATGCCAGACGTTCTTTAAGCTCCTGGAATCTGAGACAGTGAACGTCTTTTCTTAACCTTGTCCATTTAACTGTCTAGATTTTCCCAGAACAGCAGGTAATTTTGTGGGTTTGGCTCCCAGCAATTGGTAAGACCTGGGACCCAAGAAATCACATGGCAGAAACCAAGACAAATAAACACCAGGCCTATCTGCTGCCCCCATCTTCTATGGACAGTTCTGGGACCACTTATCCCAAAGCGAATACTTCTGGGCTCCCTTTAAAAAACAAAACAACAAACACAAACATCAAACTCCTTGGTACCTTTTGCTAAGTTTCCATCTCTCTGGACATCCCTTGCCCCTTGTGAAAGAACCAAGTGAGTGCAGTAACACATTGGGCATCCCCAGCAGCCCACCTTTCACTCTGCATTTTAGCTATGTGTTCTCTTGTCTGCCTCACAAGTAAGCTCCACACTCCACTCACACACACTGCCTGTGCCCGCTGGCCCAAATTGTGTCTAGAACACCACTGAGAGTCACAAAGTGCAGAATGCATGAACAGCGGCTCACTTGACAATCGGTTCTCAGAAGGTAGCATGTTTCAGTGGGCGCTCATGAGAATGAACACATGACCAAAGAACTGCAGAGTCTGTGTAGTTTCTAATGCACTTGTTCTTGGATAACACAGTGATGCTGGCTGGAACTTTGTTTGCCTCCAAGGGCTTTCCAGTGGTGGCTTTAACTGTCAGGAACTCTGTAGTGTTTGAGGAATATTGGCCATATCCTGTACCCTTAGTCAGTAGCAGTGTAACGTGTCAGCAGAGGACAGTTAGGGTGGCCTACTGCTCTTCCCATGGTTCAGTGAGCCTTACTCATGTGCACCTGCACAGTGTGTGCCTCCCTGGTGTGCACTTGTTCCTCTCTGTACCTGCTCCAGGACATGCCAACTGCTGGTGTCTGTGATCTATTAACAAGTGCAGAATTCCATCGTTCCTTTACAAAGAAATATGCACAATGATCTTCATGTTTTTAGCAGCCTTTACTAAAAATGAGTGAGATGACATGGCCTTATATAGCAAAACCATAATGCTCCAGCAGACTTTGAAGAGCTTTAAAGAAAATAAAAAGTGTGGTCAATTACACCACTTGGGCTCCGGCCCTATAGGAAGGCCATTGTCCATTCTTGCTGAGTAGACAAAACCAAAATGCAAAGCTTCTTTGGGACCCAACCTCCTCTTTCATTCAGGGTCTCCTCTGGATCCCTGAGAAACCTCCATCCACTTCTTGCCTCTAGAACCCACAGTTCTCAACATGAGGCGGTGTCCCCTCACCCTTCCAGCACGATTCTGCATGATCTTCACAAACTGACACCAATGCTGGGCCTCAGCAGCCCCCTCTGGGCAACCTTGATGACTACATGTCCCAATTCCCACAACCAACAGGTCACATCCTCTTTCTTCCTCAGTCTAAAGGAAGCTCCAGGGCCTCTTGTTCCTGTTCCTTGGCATGTTCTCATTGTCTGAAGTGCTTCAGAAGTTAACTATGGCAAAGCAAGTAAACAAATGCATTACCAATCACAACAAATTAGCTGGACTCTCAAGGCCTCACTTTCTTTTTTAAAATGAACAACCAGCCTTGCCTGAAGTCCTAGCTTCTTGAAAAGCTGAGGCGAGGTTCACAGAAACCCAGAGCTTAAGACCAGCACAGGAAAAAAAGTGGGACTCCATCAGTGGTACTGTCAGGACCATGAAGATGGACTATTCTGGACCATGTAATATAAGTTCTCATGGAGGGGGTGTAAAGGCAGGCATGTCTGAACTGTGGCACAGGAGGAGGTACCTATTAGTGATATCTTAGGAAGTTAGCCACAGGTAGCCATCAGGAAATAGGAAGAATATTGTTAGTTACGAAAGGCTATAGGCAGTCAGTGAGCCAGGCAGGCTACAGTCAGGTGTGTGGGGAGCAAGGAGGAACAGCAGAAGCAGCTCCCTGTCCCACTGGCCCAGATGGCACTCCACCAGTGGAGAGGCAGCTAAGGCTGCTTTCTTCTAGGGCAACTCTTTGGACAGTAGGCCTCTAAGTAAGAAAAGCTCTTCAGGACGCTGAGGTCAGGTTAGAGGGGAAGCTTCTGCTCAACAACACTAGGACTCAACATCATTACCAACCTACAGCTTGTGTTCAGGGGACAGGGTTGTATCTGCAATATTCCTACAGCCAAGAGGCTGCCTCCATGATACTCCAGGAGCCCATCTGACCCTGGACCCACACTGAGGTACTGAGAAAAAGGCTGGGGCTGTCTGGGAACTGCAAACACAGCCTCCTATCTTCACAGGCAGTTCTATGCCACTGATCAGAAACTTAGGCCAGGCTTCTTGGTTTCCTCTCCTCTCCTTGAGAGCAGGTTTCTCTGTATGCTACACTCTTGAGGCCAGCCTGAGGTTCAGCTGGAGACCATTAAATTGTTTTGTGTGGCAGACACTTGGGGAAGGGTTAAGAGTGTGGTCAAGAACATGAATGAGAAGGACTGGGGAGGCCTGTTTGTTTTCCCAGCTAGGGTCAGTCAGACTCCTCCCATCTGCATGTTCTCATCTACAACATTATGGGGCTGTTGCTCAGGGGTAGAACACACTTGCCCAGCCTGTGCCAAGCCTGGGGGCCACTCCTAGTGCCTCAAAATAAAGAAATAACATATATATTTCCTATCCCTTAAAAGAAACCTCTTCCAAGTCTTTCATACTCTGATCTTTCTGATCTGTGGTGGCCAATTGTTGAGGGGATCACACAACCCTACTGCATAGCTCACTAGCCTGTGTCCTCAGGTGAAGTTGGAGTTAGTGTCAATACATAGTTATTGGAACTGGAGGATGTGCTCAGCCCTGGGAGGCATTGCTCATACATGGGGCTGATTAACCTTGTACATATTTTGCAGACAGGAAATTGAGGTACAGTGCAATTATGTGTGTTGCCCTAAGGGTGTGTACTGAACTGAGGTGGTGGGGTCTGAGTCCAGAATGCTGCTCACCTCCACTCTGTAACACCATGTCTGTTGCCCTGCTCATGTCTGTGTTCCCACAGAATACTTCTGTGAGAGCTGGGCACACACAGCATTCCCAGGTTGTACCTTCCATTTCTTCTCCAGATTACTTGAACCAGTGTAACCAGCAGCAACAGCACAGGTTAGAGTGGCAGCACAGGGACCCTTGTGTCTTGATTCCCAGTGTCTGGTGATGTTCCTGCCTGAGTCCACTGGGCTCTCAGGTACATCTTTCTTTTCAGCTCTGCCAGCTCATTCAGATATTTCAGTTCTTTTGAAGAAATGCAAGATACCTTGGGATCAATGGCATGGCAGGATCAGATAGTTCATTCCCAGCTGTGTACTTTCTGTTAGTATTTTAGGCACTTCCAGGGGTTGTCACTGCAGGACTTCTAAGTCCCTAATAACCACCCTCATTTCTTCCCTGATTCTCTTTCTGTCAGTAGATTGTAGATAGTGTGATGAACTCCAGGATGCTTAGTTAATACTTCAAAGCTGTGTGAAATCCCCAGTAAAGTCTCCTGCTAGCCTGTGTTGTTGATAACCTACAGGGCAGACAAAGATGTGATGGTGGAAGCCAGAGACAGGGATGCCACGAGTGAAGCTCTCCATCAGACTGTCCCTTGTGGATTACTGAAGCGGGTTCTTCACACTGTGAGTGAATGTGAGCATAGGCTTTCAGGAAGAGATCAATGGATGTAATTTGAGTAGTGGCCACTCTCAGTCTAAGCACTGAATACTAGCACTCAAGCTAGGACTACCTACCCAAACTCCTACTGGTTCTCAATAAACCAGGGAAGCCCTAGTAGGATCTTTCCAAGCATGTTTGGTCCTGCTCCTCTCTTGCTCTTTCCCAGGAAGGACATTAGTTGGCTCGAGGCTGGCTCCAAAGAGACGAACACACAACAGCTCTGTCTGTAGCATCCAGGAACAATACTTTGGATTCATTCCTTCACCTCCAGTCTAAATCCAAGTCCATGGCATGTGCTACAATCCAATCAATGTCAAGTATGAAGAAAGGGCAGGAGGCGGGGGACCTGGGAGTCCAACCATCCTTTGAAGCTGATGGACATTAAACAAGGCTGTTCTGCTTCATCAGTGACAGGACAGGCAGACACTATTCCAGAAAGGCTTAGAGCCTTGGGACTAGTACAACAGATGAGGTGTGATAGGTCTGAACATGAAGCTGAGGTGGAGAAGGGCACCCAGGGGATAAGTGTGGAACTCCCATATGCCTGCAGCTTGGTAGCAATCACAGTGATAATAGACACACACACCCAGTTACATGAGAGAGAGAGACAGAGAGAAAGACAGAGAGAGAGAAACAGACAGAGACTGAGACAGAGAGGAAGGCAGACAGAAAAATACAGACACACAGAGAGACACAGACACACAGGCAGAGAGACAGACAGATAAACAGAGAAAGAAAGAATATCAAGGGAACAGAAGGCCATGTTCTATCCCAAGCAATAGAAAACAAAACCAAAACAAAACACCAATTGCATCAAAGCCAGGGATGTGAGCAGAACTTCACTGGCAGAGGGTATGTCTTCCATGCATGAAAATGAAGGTCCAAATTAGACCCCCAGGTGTACAATGCAAAACTGGATGTAGTTACACAGTGCTGTAATCCCAGCATCAGGAAAGTAGAGGCATGTGGATCAGAAGCTTAAGGTCATTGACAGGCTACCTACCAAGTTTGAGACCATGCTGGGCGACATAACCTGTCTCCAAAATAATTAAAAACAAACAAGGAAAAAACAATGATGCAGTTGTTGTTGTTGTTCCTGTCTTGTCAGTTCTTAACACTGACCCCAGGTCTCACAAATGCTGGGCAAGTGTTCTACCAGGGAATTGTATTCTCAGATCCATGACCAGTTTTCGCCATTTGTGCAGTAAAGGGTGAAGGGAACAGACCTTAAACATCCATCCTCATCTGCCTCTACCTCTAGAGAGCTGTGTGACTGAGGGTCTCTCTCCTCTCCCCAGGATTATGGAGACATCTCTGCACTGGCCGATGCTTTGGTCTGGCTGTGGAAGATGTAAGATACCTATAAGGAAGATTTGGGAGTAGTTCACCCCTACCTCTCCAGGCCTGGAGTAAACTCTGGTTGTTTCCTAAACAATAGAAAACAAAATGCTCACGTGGGCTTCTGGCACCTACTTAGACGTTGCACTGTTTAACTTTTCCACTATATGGCTCAATGCCTGAGACTATGTCAGGAAATATCTATTTTTGACTCACAGCTTCAGTTCTCGTAGTGGAACAGACATGGCAGAATACGTCACCACATTCTACCTATGGTAGCAGAAGCATAAGTGGGCATCTGTGCACAGGACGACGAGTAGGAACAGACAACCAGGGGCAGGTAGAACCTTCAAAGGCCAGGTTCTAGTGTCCCAGTGTCACCTCCCATGCCCTGCCTCTTAAAGTCTCCTCAGCCCTCAAAACAGTGCCACCAAGTGAGGATAAACATCCAAGAAATGAGTGTGGAGTGGGAAAGATGTCAGACTCAAACCAAAGCGCTCTACTCCTAGCCTGGAAAGCATGTGGTCATCTCACAATGCAATGCATTTAGTGTGACTTCAAAAACCTCCACAGGCCTAGTGTGTCCCAACACTGTTGTTGTGTCTGAAGTCTGTGTCTTTTCTTAGCTATTAGCCCTTGTCTAATAAAAAGAAGGTGACATCATTCTGCTATACAATGGCCCTAAGTAAGAATTCCTATTCAAAAAAAAAAAATGAAAAACAGCAACAAATAAAGATAAACAAAATTTAGAACTGACCAAAGCAAAACAGGACCCCAGCAAGGGAAACAGTAAGTCCTGTAGCTCCATATCCAACATCAGGGACTGATGGTGGCCGCATCTGGGTCCAATAAACTTGGGCAACTCAGGCCCTATGGCCCTGCCATTTACAGCACCTATGATATTTTAGACCAGCTCCACCCATTGATGCTGCTTTTCTTGACAGATGTTTTCCCACACTCTCACATCTCCAACATCCTGGAGTCTCCACGGTAATTCAGGTTTCACCTTCACAGCTTCATGTGCATGCTGCTTAGAGGGACCCTGCAGAGAGTCTGACTGTGCTGCATGTCACCTGGGCTCACAGGACCCTACAGGGAGTCTGACTGTGCTGCATATCATCTGGGTTCACAGGATCCTGCAGAGAATCTGACTGTGCTGCATGTCACCTGGGCTCACAGGACCCTGCAGGGCGTCTGACTGTGCTGCATGTCACCTGGGCTCACAGGCTCATCTCTGGGATGTTGATGCAAGGCCCCATGATGAAATAACCTTGGAATTCTATGATACTGAAACACTAGCACCACATGGACAGTACCCAGTTTTGCTTCCAGCCTGAGAACTAAAGAGGCCCCTCTTTTCCAAGTGCCCTATACAGTTGAGACTAGGAAACACTTCCCTGGGTGACTATAGACCAGGATACCCCTTCAGCTTGCACTCTTTTTAGAGGTGAACTCCTTTCTAACGGACTTGGATGTTTCAATCCTGCAGCTTACTTTCAGAGGGATTGTGCCCTCAGGATATCATTCCTATTGTCCCGCTGCAAAGTGCAAGGCACTGTGCAAATCTCTGTAAAAATTACAGGCCTTGGGGTTGGAGAGATGAATGTCGCAGTGGTTAAAAGCACAAACTATTCTTACGGAGGCCTCCAGTTTGAGTTTAATCCCTAGTACTCACATCAGGGAGCTCAGAACTGCTGGTGACTCCAGCTCCAGGCAATAGGACACCACTCTGACCACACACACAGACTAAAGATTTTAAAATGACAATTTTGAAAACAAGCTCTTAGTGAGACAAAAACTTTTGTTTTTGTTTTTGTTGTTTAAAAAAAAATACACCCTGTGCTGGAGTGATGGGTCTTTGGTTAAGAGCACTGGCTGCTCTTCAGAGGTCCTGAGTTCAATTCCCAGCAACCACATGGTGACTTGCCATCATTTGTAATGAGTTCTGGTTCCCTCTTCTTGTTTGTCTGAAGAGAGTGACCTTGTACTCACATACATACATAAATAAAACTTTAAAAACAAAGCCATACAGCCCTTTTGTCTCCATTTGTCTGTAACCTGAGCTGAATGCACACCTGTCCTTACCCACACACACATTCAAATCTTTTTGTCTCACTCTTTGATTTTAGTTCTCATTGTAAACCTGGCTAAAAGGCAATAATGATGGTGCCACGGCCTGAATATTACACTGCCTTGACATTTCCTCTTCCAAGTAAGTCTGTTCACTGCTTTTTAAAATTCAGATTTCCTCAAATACCAGCAGAACATAGATACTCTTTACCAGAATGTAACAAAAATACCTTGCACAATTCCCAATAGAATCCTGTCCCCATCTGAAACCTATGAGCAGTCTACTGTCTGAAATTCTATAGGTGTCCTGGTCATTTATACCTTGCCGGAGCCATTAAAATACACTTATAACACACTAAGCCTTCTCCAAACTCTTCTATATTACTTCCACAAGTGGGTTCCAAAGGCCTAGAGCCACCTAGTCTGGCTTACACTGAAACAACCCCGCTTCACTGGAAGCGAGGTTTTGTACTGATCCTCTGCACTGTGACCTGACAGAACTAAAGCTGTTCATCAGTTCAGAGGTCTCAATGTGGGAAGACATTGGACACAGGAGAGAAGTGTGTTCCCATCCAGGAAGCAGAGGGTAGCTACAGCCAGGGTGAATGTAACCTTCAAAGGCCGACTACACATGCTCTGTCTCTGCCAACCAGATCCCACTGTCCAGTCTCTGCAGTCCCCAAAGTATTGCCACAAGTTGGAGACAAACATTCAAAACACGAGCCTAAGGTGAAAGTCAAGATTTAAACAACAATAAGTGCTAACACCTCTAGCAATGTGATCTTCAGTGTTGTCTCTAAGAGACAGTTTCATAGTCCAAGACATCAGGACCTTTGCAGTCAGTTGATAGTGAAAAGACATGAGGACAAAAAACCAGAACAGAGAACTGGCAGACAGCATGCTGGGAAGTTCTCCATGTCTCTTCCTCTAGAGCCTGTCACTGGTCCCTGGTGATGCTCTTCCAGAAAAGGCTCTTAGTTGTGGTGGCCCCTCACCACAACTCTTGGAACGACTGGGTCAGGTCACCATCGCTCGTTTCAAATCTCTGACTCAGACGCTGGGCTCAGTGTCCTCAGTGCTATCTTCCCTTCCTCTGCCTCATCCCAACTGTTCTAAGCATTCTCTTCCAATCACAGTTCTGACTGCATCCCTCTAGTCCAAACCTGAAAGTCCTGCCACTCTTCAGAGCTCACTGCTATGCTCCAGACAAGACGTTCTTCCTTCCTTTCCCAGCATCTATTGAGCTGAACAGAATTGTACCCTTCATGTTTCCCTCTCAGCAGCTTCGGTTTATCAGAGCGCCTCGGTGATGTGGGCGGGCCTTTCCCAGGACCATGCAGCTGGCCAGCGATAATGCTGGGTCTAAGTCTGAGGCCCTAAGTCTAAAGCTGCCTCAGCCCAGCATGTGGAGAGAAGTGCTGCATAGGACAGTTTCCTGCCTCGACACTCAGCAGTGGGAGTGGCAACTGTGAAGCTGTAGGTCTGCTAACATTTAGGACTCTTCACCCTGTAACTTAGCTCTACATTAACTAAATCACCATCTGCTACAATTACAAGACATATGCAGATGCACTACAAAGAGCTGAGGTTTGTTTTCCTTTTGTTTGGGGAACATGGACTGTTGACTTGCTCTTGCAGACCAGGTTGGTCTCAAACTTGTGGCAATCCTCCCACTTTTGCCTCCCCAGTGCTAGAATCCCAAGGATGCTCCACCATACCTGTTAACGCTGACATTTGAAGTGTTTTATGGTGACAGGTTCAGGTCAGTTCATGTTTATCCCTAGAACTGTCTCTTGTTGCCCCTACCACCAAATAGCTCCTACTTCTACTCTGTCTTTGACGTGTATAAATATATGTATACATGCACTCATATATATCAAACATAGGTTCCAGAGATGAGTCTGCCTTAATCGGCTTATCACAGTATGGTAATTCTACCCAGCTTCCTGCAAACGGCATTCAGAAGACAGGGAGACCTTTTCCACCATAGTACAGCTGGCTTTTGATCACTGCCACAAAGTACAGGGTGTACACACACAAAGGCAGACACAGGCCCTGATACCCAGAACTCTCCTGTAAGAACAAAGACAGCACTAGAACCAGGTTTGGCAGGATTGAGGGCACAGGGCACAAGGCACAGAGCACAGGGCACAGGACACAGGGCACAGGGCACAGGACACAAGGCACAGGGCACAGGACACAGGGCACAGGGCACAGGGCACAGGACACAGGGCACAGGACACAGGGCACAGGGCACAGGACACAGGGCACAGGACACAAGGCACAGGGCACAGGGCACAGGGCACAGGGCACAGGACACAGGGCACAGGACACAAGGCACAGGGCACAGGACACAGGGCACAGGACACAGGGTACAGGGCACAGGGCACAGGGCACAGGACACAGGGCACAGGACACAAGGCACAGGGCACAGGACACAGGGCACAGGACACAGGGTACAGGGCACAGGGCACAGGACACGGGCACAGGACACAGGGAACAGGGCACAGGGTACAGGACACAGGGCACAGGGCACGGGGTACAGAGCACAGGGCACAGGGCACAGGACACAGGGTAAAGAGCACAAGGCACAGGACACAGGGCACAGGGCACAGGACACAGGGTACAGGGCACAGGGCACAGGGGACAGGGCATAGGGGACAGGGCACAGGACACAGGGCACAGGGCACAGAGCACAACACACAGGGCACAGGGGACAGGGCACAGGGGACAGGGCACAGGGGACAGGACACAGGGCACAGGGCACAGGACACAACACACAGGGCACAGGGGACAGGGCACAGGGAACAGGGCACAGGGCACAGGACACAGGGTACAGGGCACAGGACACAGGGCACAGGGCACAGGACACAACACACAGGGCACAGGGGACAGGGCACAGGGGACAGGGCACAGGGGACAGGGCACAGGGGACAGGACACAGGGCACAGGGCACAGGGCACAGGGTACAGGGCACAAGGCACAGGGCATAGGGCACACGACACAGGGCACAGGGCACAGGGCACAAGCAGTTCTGTCACCAGTGCCTTCCAGGGCACATGCACACATCACTTCCCTATCCTATGAAGCAGTTTCCCTGGAGTGTGGTTTTTCTGCAGACTGCCTGGGTGGGGTGGTGATGTTAATTGCTTAAGGCACAATGCAAGATTATGCAGCAACAAAAATGCTGAGAAGGACCTGCATTTACTATTGCAGAGGAACACATGGACTGAGTGAGGAAAGCAGTTATAGAACAGGAAGTATTTCCTCCAGGAAAAGGAGGAAATGGAGTGGCAAGTGGCTCTGTGTACCATGCATGGATCAAATGCAGCCACTAGGTGGAAGAAGAGAAAAGCAATTACAACAGCATTCAGGCCAATGGTGCACCTCTGAAACAAACAGTCACCTTTACTATACACCCACCACTCCCTACCCAGGATGGCTCAGTCTCCCACCCTGTCTCCATCATGATCCTGAACGGGAGGACTGCTGAACAGTGAATTCCAGCAGATTTCAATCAACCTTGGCCTGAGTTCTTCATGTGATGAATGAGGCCCAGAGCCAGGGCTTTCTCCTACTGAATTCTTAGACCAATCCTAGAGGACCAAGTTTGTCACACTGGCCTGCAAGGAGCTCAAGGCTGGTTTGTGCCTTCAGAGTCTGCTCTGACTAGATACACAGAGCACAACTGTGGAGCACATCTTTTATAAAATGATAGTAGGAAGGCTGGTCACAGTGACTCACATCTAATCCCAGCACTCAGGAGGATACGGCAGAGACCTGCCATGAGTCTGAGGCTGACTCAGGCTGGGTAGTGAATTACAGGCCAGCAAAACCTTGCTGATGCTGTCTGAGAAGGTAGAGGCTTCAAGGAATGAACTCAGAGCCTAAAATGGTGCTGATTCATGGGCTGTGATCACAGGGCTACAGGCTTTTGGCCAGTTCTCCATTACTAATCATCTGACACACACTCTCCTACGCCCTCCTGGTATCTTATTTTCTTCTTCTTTTTTTTTTTCAGGCCTTGTTTTGCTATGTAGTTCAGTCTGGGCTCAGACTCCTGTTTTTAGCTTCCCAAATAATAGAATTGTGGGTATTGGTTGTGGTGTTTTTTAACTTTAATTTCATGCTAAGCAATGTAAACACAGCAAAGATTCTGTAAAACTAACTGTGTGACTATGACAGAAGAAATGGCAGTGGCTGTGGATCTAAAAGGCCCCTGTGTGCACCGTGACAGGGAGACCCTATACAAAACAACGGCTGCTACACACACACACACACACACACACACACACACACACACACAGAGAGAGGGGGGGGGGGCAGTATTCCTATCTAGATACTCTGGAGTTACTTGCAGGATCTCCTTCATATCTACATGCTTTTATGATCTGACCAGCAGAAGGCCCCTGGGACAAGAACCACAGTCTTCTCAAACCCCAGTGCCCGACATTCCTGGCCTTGAGCAAATGTTACATGCAGCTGTTGGACCTCTTACCTCTGGGTGGCTGTGAGAAGGCCCCTTGGTGCAGAGGCACCGAACCCTCCCTGAGTTCAAGACCCCATCTGCAATACACTCTAGACCTTTGGTCATCACCTTCTACCCTGAAACCCATTTAAGACATCCATCTACTCAGTCCCAGCCCAGCACTGTTGGGGGCCATTGAGCTGAAAGAGGCAAAAGATTATTTTTCCTACTTTGAAAAAATTTATACTTGAGATCAAAGTAGTCAGTGGGTAGGACGGAGATGAGGATCCCAAACTTGTCCAAGCACCTGACATGGAACTGAGATGTACAACCTCAGGAAATAGTGATCACTGCCACAGGAGACCTACATCACTGCTTGTGATGGACATGGTGGTTTTTTCTAGGAGGCCTGAAATGCAACAGTGATAGACAAGATGCTACACTCTTCCTCTCCAAGGTCTGCCCAGGTCAACACTTCAAGATGAACACTGGAGGGACAGCTAAGGACCAGCACTAGACAGGGAACCCAGGACTCAGTTGACATGCTCTGTGCCAGCTCCCCTCCTGATCCCAGCACTCTTACCTCCTTTGTACTAGTTCCTGCTCCTGCCTAGATGCCACAGGCATCACCAGAGCCTCTGGGCTCAGAATGTGCCTCAGTGGAAGAGTACTAGCTAGCTGGTCAAGCATGGAGGTGGTAGGTTCCACCCCAGTGCAGAGAGAAAGAATAGGAATGGGAGAATAAGACACAGAGAAGAAGAAAATCACCAAAATGAAGACGTCCTTCCTTCCCCCAGTTCTCCAGCCTTGGCCCTATTCCAACACTTGGACTCTTGCGTGTGCCCCTCTACTGGTTGCCTCAGCTGGGGGGATTGCATGGATAAGAAACCCGGGTAGCTTACCCAGTGTTTCATGAAGACCAAGGCATTGGAGAATCTCTGTTCAAATAATTCCTTGAGGCCTCCCTTCTCTGGGAGTTTGTCATAGATCTCGTAGATGTCTGGGACTCCCACATAATGGTAACTGTAGCTTGGGCTTGACAGGCTGATATGTTTCAAAGGTGCTTGTGTTACTGTGGAAAAAAGAGTAGTTGGTCTGAGACTGATACCCAGAGGGTAGCAGGGTAGACAGACAGCTCTAGCACCCACCCATTTATGACCTGGGACAAATTACTTCACCTTTCCTCATCTTCCTCTACTGGAAAAAGAAAGATAGGAAAGGTTTGCTTTCACATAGAGTTTTCTGAGGAAATTTGTATTTGATTAATAAAGTCCTCAGTTTATAAACTAAGCTAGAGAATGTAAGACCATCCCTTTGTGATTGCCTGACTCCTCCACATGCTGCTCTGCTCTTCACAGATGACTCTGGTTCCTCAAGATCCTAGTCACTGAAGGGGACAGAGCAGGGCCAGCCTTCTGTACCCTGTTAGTGTCCCAGGAGACATGGGTCAGACACCAGAAGCTCCTTAGCTTTCTAGGGGGGAAAGCTAGAGTGGAGGGAAGGAAAGAAACAGCAGTGTTGGGAGGAGGGGACATGAGACAAAGAGGGGAAAATAAGAAACATGGGAGGAGCCTGAGAGCTGAGAGAGAAAGGGGAAGCTTGTAGAAAGAAGGTAGAACAGCAAGGGGAGGCTGGAAAGGATCAAGGAAGCAAAAATAAACCATAAGGAGGAACGGGCAAGAAATTAAAGATTGGGAACCTACCCTGTGCAGGTCACGCTGGCGCTCCAGAAACCAACAAAAAAATCCAGAATCCAGAATGTGGAGTTGGCTGCACCATTGCCCTGCCACTGGGGTGCCAGAAGTGCAGAGAAATCCAGAAGCACACTCACAGCCAACACAGGTGAGACAAGCACTTGGAATCTGGAATCCCATGTTTGACTACTGAATGACAGTGAGAGCCCTGACTGCCAGGGCCAAGTCTGAGCTTGGGCACTGGGAAGCAGCCTTTAGTAAGAAGGGCTCACACCATCATTCAATGGGCCCAAACTAAAGGCAGATGTGTTCTGCATGGTCTCGGGTCTACTGAACTGAAGGGCAGACTGGGAAGCCACTAAGGATTTTCTACCCTAGAGGCTTTCCTAGTCTAGGGAGGAAGACAGTCCACTGACTCAATTTTCAGAACACTGCAGAGGCCCTAGAAACAGGGAATTTCCTGGAGGGCTCGGTGTTGCCACAAATCCATAGAATACCACGTGACACACAGGACGAAGGAGACAATGTTGTTCAAGTGCATCCACAGTACAACAGAGGTCTTAGTGCCCCTGGTCAGGAAGGTGAGGCTAGAAAGGAGCATGAAGTTCAAGTACAAGTCCTGGCTGGAGACAGGAAAAGGCTAGCCCAAGTCTAAAACTAGCAAGGGTCAGTGCCTGGGACCTAGCTGTGTGAGTCTGGAAAGGTCAGAGAAGCGCAAATGTTGGCTGCTGGCAAGAACCAAGAGTACAGGGCCAGCCAAGGGTGCAGACCAAACACCACAGATTCTATCCTTATGTCAATGATTAAGCAGAGCTGGGAAATGGCCAGCACTGGTTTGTTGATGTTATTAACGTGTAGTACCAGGGATGGACCCCATGGCCTTGACAAGCACTCAAGGCAAGTTTCCTGTCACTGGGCTATCCCCAGGCTAGTTTTGCATTTTTCTGCAATTCTGTTCTAGTTTCGTACATGACAGCCTGGAATTGGCAATTTTTCAAGTGAGGAGTAATGCCAGACCATGAAGCAAAGAGGAAAATAAAAGGCATAAACTCAACACGTGGTGGCAGCAGCCCATGAGGCCGAACTGTAGATCACCCAGGGTTTTCTTCTGGGAGCCTGGTTGCCTCTAGCATTCTGGGCAGAAGCAGTGGACTCAGCACAGGGTAAATAAAAGGAAGAGGAGACCAAGTAAGAACAGTCCAGGAGAGAAGACAACCCTGGTGAACACTCCAGCCTGTGTTTAGGGCATCCATCAAATCCTTTTCTTCCTTCCTTTAGCCCCATGGCACCCAGTAATGTGTGCATAGTGTAAGAACCCACAGGATACGCAGATACATTGTCTGGGTACAAACAGATATGGCAATGAAGAACACCCCTACTAGACAGAGGTCTGCAGAGCCCTGGCTGGGCAAACACAGGGCCCCTAACCTGGGTGGGATCCAGGTAAGTGGTCCGGGAGGAACACTCTAGCCACAGCCTAGAGGCAGAGCAGGGTGCACAGTAAGCTGAGTCTCAGGAGTCGAGAAGATCTACTGCAGAGCTCAGAGATCACTAATAAAAAACCACAGGGCCTGGTAGTACCTTAAGGCTGAAAACAGCATAATCAGAGAGATGCTTTGAGAATCACAGAGAGCCAGTGAAGAGGTGACTGCAGTAATCTGGGCAAGAATTAGGTGGATCTGAGTGCAGACTGCAACAGCATGGACAGAGAGAAGAGAATAGAAAAGAATACAGGGACATGAGTACTGGACCCAACTCAGAGATGCTCCATATGTGGGTGAAGAAGCAGTGAGCAGGCACCAGGGGTTCCAGGAAAGCCTGAGGGGCCACCACCAGAATGACACAGCTAGTCACTCTCCAAGAAAGTCTGAAATCCCTGGCCAGGACTGCAGTGTGGAAAGGGCTGAGAAACCCTCCTGAGAGAAGACTGGAGCCAGTCCCACTGAGTGTGTTCATGAGTGTATGCAATTTACTGCAAGGTCTCCTTCAAGTTCCTGTTGTGATCACCTGCAGGTTGAACAGAGAAAAATGAATATCAATGTTCTCCAACTATGTTCTGAAACCTGGTGCTTCTATCGACTAGCCTGTGGACGTACCCTCGTAGCCTTTCAATCTGGCTCAGATTTATTGCAAGATAGTCTTCATGGAAGCAATATTTTGGATCCTGAGAGGTACAGGTGGCAAGAAAGATGGCAAGATCCGGAAAGTGAGAGTGGGTGCTTCGTGCCTTGGATTCCACAGCCATAGTCCAGAGGCCAATGTGCAACCTTTCCATACACATGTACCATTGCTCTGAAGCTTCAATAAATATTGGCCATGTAAACCATACAGGGATTTCCATCCTTCCCTGCCTCTTACCCTACGTTCTCTCCTCAGCCCAGATAACTCTCAGTAACTCTGCTTTCTGGTATCTACATTCCTAACCTGAATAGAAGTGACCTCTGAGCCTCCCTGATATTTCCAGCTGCCACTTGATCCCCAACCTGATGCCCTCACCCCAAAGAGGACATGGATTAAGGAATCACCTTCCCCATTCCCACAGGTCCCCCCAAGGTGGCCTTAGTATGGTTAGCTCCAAAGTTATCAGAAACAGGTACAGGCCTGATGTGGCCACAAGCAACTGAGGAAGAAAATAAAAACATTTGTTGAAAACAGGAAGAATATCCTCTAATCAAGAAAAACCCTGCCAAAACAGATGAGTTGTAGAAGCCACAGAACATTCTTCCAGGAATGTCAAGGGGCCATTTCTGCTGTTTCCTTTCTGCTCTAATAGGACAGCTATGTAGAACCCAAAAGTGTCCTTAGAGGAAAATGGCACCTTTTCCATTCAGATATGTTTTCTGTGGCCAAAATAGAATATCACAACAACTTTGAAAAAAAGTGCAATTGGCTGATAGTAGACAGCAAGCTACATGGATAAAGTGGGAGACACAGCACCCACGTCATACAATCCTTGGATAAAGTGGGAGACACAGCACCCATGCCATACCATCCTTGGATAAAGTGGGAGACACAGCACCCATGCCATACCATCCTTGGATAAAGTGGGAGACACAGCACCCATGCCATACCATCCTTGGATAAAGTGGGAGACACAGCACCCATGCCATACCATCCTTGGATAAAGTGGGAGACACAGCACCCACGCCATACCATCCTTGGATACAGTGGGAGACACAGCACCCATGCCATACCATCCTTGGATAAAGTGGGAGACACAGCACCCACGCCATAACATCCTTGACTGGGGGAGTGTAGGATATGTACACATCGTGGCCACTTTTAATTCTCCAGAATAGAAAGACAACTGGCTTTCTCCGCCTTCCTAGTTTCTTACCCTACAATTCTGCTGCCCCAGGAAATCCCTAATGATCTTGGTTTACATTATCCACAGTCTTAACCTGTCTAGACAGAGAACAACCCCCAAAAGGGTATTCACCTCAAAATATTCACCAACCATCTCAGAAGTGGGTTAACTGCCAAGCTACAATGGGATGAATTCAGACACAGGAAATGATGTGATCATCATGGAATTACCAGTGCCAGGGAAGCAGAACTGGAGTCTGGAGCCTTAGACTGGTCCACCCTCCTGACACTCAGCACTATTATGGGTGACCAGATTTAAAGAAGATAACCAGTTATGGATCAATCCTGGAAACTGAAGCAGCATACCCACTCCCTTCAATCAACTATGGAATCTAAGCAAGCTACTTCAAGACTCTGCACTCCTGCCATGAGAATCAAAGGACGCTGTAACCCCTCCCAATTCCCAGGAGTCCTTCCTCATGGAACAGCTGCCCAAGAGATGCAGTTCCAGTTCATCCTGAAGCTCACCCATCTGATGACAGCCCATCACCAGAGAAATGCAAGTCAGAAGAGTGTTAAACATACCTGCTGTGAACTGGGCCTTGGGTTGGGCTCCTGGCACTCCCCTGCACAACTTGCCCACACAGCCTTCCCCTATACTGAACTATAAATCCGTGAGAATGACATCTGACCAAACCTTTTTTGGATATGTTTGGATGTTTGAATTTTAAAAAATCAAAAACTCCCTTCACAAAAGGCATCTTCAGGCTGTTGGCCAGTGTGGATTGCTGCAGAGAGCTAAAGGATAAACTAAAATCTAGAGTCCAAGTGCACCAAGAGTGTGAGCCTGAAAACTATTCTAGGAAGAATAGCTTCATCAAGACTGTGTGATACACAGGTCAACATGATGAAAAGTAGCATGATCCAAAGAATATTAGACCAGCTTCCCAAAACCAATGTTAGATCCTGAGATACCTGTCTGAAGGATTTCACAAGACTGAGCAACACTCTTCATCCAATCAGATGACTGTGACTAAACTTAGCAGTATGTACCTTCAAGCATTCTTTGGCATCCTACTTCCTCCAACTCAGAACTAGAAAATAAATTCATAAAATATGGTTTTGCTGCTTCTATAATTTCTGAGCAAAAGTCACTGTATGTTATTTATAAAAGAAATAACTTGATGTGTGGGGAAGGCTTCAGTTAAATGTGATCCTAGAAAAAAAAGCCTCACACACGTCTTGCTTGCAAATGGATGAGTCCTGTATGGTATGCTGGAAAGTGAAGGAAGCACTGGTTTTGATGACCCATGCATTGGCTAGGTAAAGAAATCAGGCCACGCTGCGAGAAGCGTGGACTCTGCCTTAACCCCCAGGGACTATAATGTCAATCAGCCTATGTGGAAGGCCTTTTAACCCTGAGTAATACGGACGCCAATCATCCTAAAGATGCAGACATTCAAATGAGACGGCCTCCTGAGTCCAAGCCAGTGAATGTATCTCTAACATTAAGAGAAGTATCAACAGAGGACTATCTCAGGGCTTCATCTGGCTGGTGCATATTCAGCTACTGGTACCAGGCTACAGCAGCAGCTCCAAAAGAGCTGTGGCAACATCAGTGCTGCTTGGAGCCCAGCATCAGCTGTATAGATACAAAGTTTCCTATCTCTGTGCTTTTTACCACAATAGGCTATAGAAGCAATGCAGTGCCTTCCCCAAACATGGAGACAATCTGAAATAGAAACAGCACTTATACCAGCAAGAAAAATGTCACTAATGAAGCAGTAAGGACAAAGGTCTACAGATTTAAAAAAAATCAAATGACAACTTTCACTACGTCCAAGCCAGTGGTCATTTCAATGGTGTCTTACCAGTCACTTGACCTCCCAGAATTATTCCATGCACCAAACCCTGGTGTAGCTACTCTCTCAGTGCAGAGAGAAAAGATGCCCTTCAGTGTTCAAGTACCTGTGGGTGCTGTTCAGGTCCAGATGATTAGAAGTGAAGGAAATGGTCCTATTTCAATATTTGTTCAAAGAAACAACACAATCTAGCTATAAAGCTACTGTTTTGTTTGTTGGCATTTTTGTTCATTTGTTTTTGTTTGTCTTTTGGTTTGGTTTGGTTTGGTTTTTGCAAGTAGTGGAAGACTGTCTCAAACAGAGAAGAAAAACCTGAACACAATCAATCACAGAAATTGAGGTGGGCAAGAGCACGGCCCCAAACCCAAACACTGGCAGGCTGCTTCCCTCAGCACTGCCCTTGGCCAGAGGGCAAACCGACCTCCTCCAGCTTATCTTTCCCTGACACATGCCGGTCTGAGTTACCAGCCAGCACCTATGAAAGCACTTTCTCTCAGATTGCTGAGCACTGGGCAATTGAAACTTTCTCTCCAATAGATGGCACTTCTCAAACTAAAAATAAAGAGTATCCCATTGACTTTAACAGACCCAATCTCCTTTCTGGACTACCTGGTTTCTCACCAAAGCAAGCCAACAATCAACTGTATTATAAGTTTTGAAGAAAGGAAATTGCACCGTGGCATTGACCAATGCATTCTGTGACTCTTCAAACAAACATGCAGCTTGGCCAATTTGAAAAACTGGACCCTCAGAAAGAAAGCAAAATGGAGGTTGAGATACTGCTCAGTTGGTAGACTGTTTGTTGAGCACACACAAACCCATAAACCATGCTGGTGTACACATGCAGTTCTGTCACTCAGGAGGAAGTGGCCACAGGATGACAAATCCTATGTCCTAGGCTAGAACATAAAAGAGATAGGAGAAAGAACAAAAGTAGTCAGACCAGAAAACAGAATATGTTCTCTAAAAAGGACAGTGCTTCCGGGCTTCCAACCCTGGCAAGAAAAAAATATGCAAGTATATCACTAAGGGCAGACAAAGGACCTGAGCTGTGTAGACTGTACAAGGACCTGGTTTTTATCCTATCAGGACTCAGAGAAACTATCTACCTCTGTATTCAGCTAAATACAGAGAAGAGCCAAGTTTTCATGAAATTCTACAAGGGAGAAGAAAGCAGAGGGTAGTGTCCTCATAATGTCCCACCTTGACGAAGATCCTCACTGGGCTCTGTGACTGTGGACTTTCTGGCCAGTTTAGATGCAGGCCCTACAATGGCGAGGGATCATGTGAACAGGCATTTACCCAAAGACATTTAAGCAGAATAAAATTTGTGGGAAAAAAAAACAGAACTTGGCTAATAATAACACAAAGAAAATAATTACTGTGATCCCTTTCATAAGATAGCTGGGATAGGCAATAGGAGGAGTATCATTGTTAATACCTGGGACAAACAATTCTCTTTACTGAGATTATTTGACAAGATTTTCATGCTAAAACTCCCAGCCTGAAACATTTGGAAGCCTTGTCCTAATAAAGCCTTGGCAACACTCAGGCTAGAGAAAGGATCTTCTACAGGTGTACTCTGCCTATGTCAGCACTCTGTGACATTAGTATCTGGAGAAGATGGGGACATCAAATGAGGAACTGGATTGAGTGCGGGCAGACAGTACAGAGAAAGCATCTGTGTGCGACTGGACATTTCTAGTAAGTAGGCAAGGCCGAAGCTTTAAGAAGAAAAGCATGTACAGTCATAAAGAAAATCGTGCAAAACCCCTCCCGGGTGGCCAGACAGTAGCCTTTTCTGTGACATCTGCTTGTCACATGACCACATGGTAGTTCTAAGGAATTTGTTTGCTGATATAGTCAGAGTAGAGAAAACTAGAGTGTTCCAAGAGCCACTGACACCAGGACATCCCGCTATTCTGTTTCTTCCTTGTTTTATTTTTGGGGGTTTCTTGGTGGGGGGAGGGTCTTTCTTTCTTTCTTTCTTTCTTTCTTTCTTTCTTTCTTTCTTTCTTTCTTTCTTCTTGTTGATACAGTCTCACTTGTAGCCCAAGCTGGCCTGAGACTCTTAGCAGTCCTCCTGCCTCAGCTTTCCAAGTGCAGGTATGAGACATTGTACTCAGCTTTACAGCACAGTTTTTAAAGCACGTTTTTGGCTGACTTGTTTTCCCAGAGTGCTGAATTGGTTTGCAAAGGCGCCAGGAAACAGCTGTAGGAGAAAGAAGAAAACGTTTGCGAGGGTCTCCTCAAAGGTGTCTGTGCTAAGAACAAACTCTAGAAATGCCTTTTCTTACTTTGAACGTGGCCTCTACACAGCATTAGCTTTCTTAGTGGAGAGAAAAGGGCAGCTGTATGGATATTGGGAAAACGATGGTTTGTGGGTGATGTGCTCCCTGAGGTCTGGGAGGCATGACTATGGGTGTGTCACCAGCAATGGGTGTGTGTGAGCAGCAGTATTTACACATGGGAAGGGACTTTTGACACTAAAGTCAGAGAAGAATGTGGTTCATAGGGACCCTAAAATAAAGGTTTATCTAGTGTTATGGAAGCTAGGTGAAGGTTTTTACTAAGTTCAAGCCAGGGGCCATTTTAGTGGTATCTCATTTCTCCAAGTGGAGTCTCTGTATCCTCAAGAATGGATCCAGAAATGGACCTTTGCTGGTGCTACATCTGGATACCTCTAGCTATATATACACAATAACTTTGGCTTAGTGAAAATTTTATATAATTTCTTTTACTCACACAGCTTCCTTAGTTAATGAAGGTATTCATGTAGGACATGTAACACACTCAGTCAGAGGCCTCCCATAAGTTCCTAGGCATTGGTACAGGAGCCCAGTGGTAGAGTGTTTGTCTACAAAGCATAAGGTCCTGGGTTTGGTTCCTGGAAGGGAGTGGAGAAACCACCTGAGTTTTTGTCACTTGATCTCATGTGTGCTTGCTTTCCACTATAAGAAAATCATAACCTAGTGATAACGGCTATTTTATTCTGCATCTCTGTGTGGAAGATGAATAGAACTGATTTAAATTTGAGTTGCATCTAGAATGCTACTAAGATACCAAGTGCTTATTCCTGCCAGCTTCCAATTTTTAATTAGTGAAAAGAAACAACCAAACAAGCTTTTTATATACTACTGAATTTGTAAGCCCAATTCTCAGGGGCTAATCACTAAGAGTTTTTAAATTTCTTGACTCTGATTTTCTCTTTACCAGTGATGAATAAATAATGCTATTACAATACTCATGTGCTATTTGTTTATGTATGTTATGTAAATGGTGCTTTGTCTGCATGTACACTGTACATCTCTGCACCCAGAAGACAGCATCAGATGGTTGTGAGCTAACATGTAAGTGCTGGGAATTGAGCTCAGGTCCTTTGGAAGAGCAGTGAGTATCCTTAACCTCTGAGTCATGTCTCTACTCTAGACCAATTTGTTTTAATCTCTTTCTTTTTGGTGCTGGGGCTTGAACGCATGGCCTCATGTGTGCTAGGCAAGTGCTTCATCACTGAGATGTCTCCCTAGAAATAATCTGTGTACCAAATCTGGAGTGGACATATGTTTTTATTCCTTGCTATACACCTAGGAGTGGAATTTCTGTGTCACATGGTAACTATATATTCAAAGAACTAGTCCATAGTTTTACAAAGGGGCTTTCTTTGTAATACCATTTGCATAATCATTTTGCATTTCCAATAGCAGTGTATGAGGGAGCCCATCACACCCTCCTCAAAACATTCTCTTTCAGACATCTTCACATGTTTGATGGAGTATCTTAGTAAAATTTTGATTTGAATTTTCTTAATGACTGTGAAGTCAACTTTCCATGTTCTTACTGCTGTTTATATATCATTAAAGAAATATCTCTTTAACTCCTTCCCCTCATCCCTTCCTCTCTCTCTGCTCAAGTGTTCTACTAGAGCTATGCCCTCAGTCCTCATTTTCCATTTTAAAATTTGAGACAGGGTCTCACTAAGTTGCTGAGGTAGGCCATAAACTTGTGACCCTCCTGCCTCAGCCTCTCTCATAGCTAGAATTACAGACTTTAGCCACTTGCCTGGCATCATTTCTCATTTTTAAACAGGGTTGTCATTTTTGATTGAGTTTAGAGTTATTCATATATTCAAAGCAGACTGTAAAAGACAGAGTTTACAAATTGTTTTCCCAATCTGTATTGTCTTTTTAAAAAAAATTTAAAGATTTGATGTGTATGAGTGTTTTGCCAACATGTATCTTTGTGCATTTTACAAGTGTGGTTGGTGCCCATGGAGGTCAGAAGAGGACATCAGATCCCCTTAAACTATAGTTACTAAAGGTTGTAAACTACCATGCTGGTGCTGGGAACCTAAGCTAGGTCTTCTGCAAGAGGAACAAGAGATGCCCATTGTTGTTGTTGTTTTGGTTGTGGTTGTTTTTGTTGTTTGGGGGTCATTAAAAGAGTCCCTTTATGTACTGGCCTTGAACTCACAGAGATCAGCCTGACTCTGTGTCCTGCACACTGGGATTAAAGGATGTGCTACCATGCCTGGCATAGCAAGAGATCTTAACATGGAGCCATCTCTCCAGCCCTCAGTACTGTCTTTCCATTTGCTTATTCAGATAGTTCCATTATGTAACTTAAGCTAATTCCCAACCTGAGATCTTCTTGCTCCTTGACTTGGCCTCTTGAGTTCTGGGATTACAGGCATGCAAGCTGCACTTGGGCCATTTTGCTTTCTTGACAATGTCTATATTAGTCTGTGAGAGCAACCATAGAAACTGTATAACCTCACTGGAAAGTATAAAAAAATTTTTTCTTATTTATTTATTTATTTATTTATTTATTTGGAAACAATGTTTCATGTAGTCCACCCTGGCCTCAAACACTCTCTCTCTCTCTCTCTCTCTCTCTCTCTCTCTCTCTCTATATATATATATATATATATATATATATATATATATATACATATATCCCCAAGAATGGCAGAGAATTTTTAATTTCCCTACCTCTATCTCCCAAATGCTGGATTACAGATATGGGCCACTGTATCAGGCTAATATATAAAGTTTAAAGGAACCTAATTCAATCCATAACACTCTATTCTCCTGACTTCTAAGTTCTCATATATATTTTTTGACATTCCCCAAATTCTTATCTCATCTCATTATCAAACTCTAAATCCAAAGTCTTATCAAAATATAGGCAGGAGGTACGAAGTCACAATCCTGTAATTCCAGCATATGGGATTCTTGGGGAAAAAGAATTACTTGTGCCTTAGAGTTAGAGACAGGTACAGGCATATATTGAGACACCCCCTTCCAGAACTGGAAGTAATAGAAAGTAAACTTACCAAAAACCTCCAAAGAAAACAAAAATTAGAAAACCAAAAAGATTAAACGGTTCTAATCTTGAAAATCTGAAAGTCTCCAAAAATTCTCAAATACTATAATGCAGGAAATGAAAACTTTCAGACACATGAGCCTCTTTTGCATAAATTAAAATATTTTAATTATCTTTAGACTATGATTACCTTATGTGATAAACCTTTCTTCCAGGGGGGAAAAATGTCTTTTAAGATATACTTATAAGTTGCAATTCTATTTTCTTTAAGGCACAGATGAGAAATGTCTTGAAAAATACTCCAGGGGCTGGAGAGATGGCTCAAGAACACTGGCTGTTCTTAAAGAGGATGCAGGTTCAATTCCCAGCACATGGCAGCTCATAACTGTCTGTAACTCCTGTTCCAAGGGTTCATACAGACATATATAAGTCAAAACACCAATATACATAAAATTAAAGTTAAAAAAAGAAAAAAAAATGAGTGCTCGTGGGTCAATTACCTGGATACCCCCAAAATGAAATCTTTTAATAGACTCTCCTGGCAGGTGTCTAGTCACCTTGTTGGGCTGCACATCCTCTAAGGATTAAGTAGTCGTGCTGTAGTACTGAAGGGAGTGGAGTCTACAGCAGGTCCAAGTGCATGCTGGGAAGCAAGTGAGGAAAGAACCTGGCCGGGATGAAAAGAAATTGATGAATGAATGAAAAAAATAATACAGATAGGAAAATGTTTAACAGGATTATTAGGAAGCCTAAAGTTATAACGGTTGGAGGCGAATCTAAGTAAAATGATGAGTCTTAATTTTGTCATCTCCAAGGCATTTTAAGTGATCTTAATAAACCAGTGGAGGCGGGGACTACATATAATTCACAGCACCCTTAGTTTCGGGAGCTCCTTGAATGAATGGCTGCTGTTCAGCTCTTTGCATGGTCCTGACAAAAGAAAGCCTACTAAGGTTCAGCACAAAACTGGGGTGCCTGAAAGAAGACAGCTGCAGCCTTGTGGCTCTGCCTTGGTGCTTGCTGCATTTGACATGTTGCTGGCCCTGCCTGTGGATGGGCTCCCGCCCAGGCCCAGCCTGAGCACAATAAAAGTCATGCCCGGTGTGCCCCGTGGACAACGCAATGGCCCAGAGCACTACCTTCTGAGGCCACAGCTACGTGCCCTTAGACAAACAGTGCCTAAGGCAACGTTAGCAACAATCTCAGATCCATCCTTCGGGAGGCGACCAGTAAGCGTCCCTGGAGGGGGCGGGGTGACTCTAATGTCTGGGAAAGGGGTTCCCTCCGTTCCTCTCGCAGTGCCTTCCTGAGGCTGAGACTCCGCCTTTCTCGCGCCTACAACCTCTCCAGGCCGCCCTCGGCTCCTCTGCCCTGGACTACGGCCCCGTGTATGAGGGGATGCGTTATGAGTGGATGCTCTGAAATGCGACTCTGCTTCTTTGCCTGATTGTTATGGTTGCCCGTAGCCACCGGCTTCCCCGCCCTGCCCTGTGAAGTGCACTGCGGTCATCTGCAACTGTGGGACTTCAGAGAGGATCGGTGAGCGCTGGGAGAGGAGCTGCACACGTGGGAGGCGGGGCCTCCGAGTGAAGCCACAGGCTGAGGGCGGAGCTTAGGGCACAGGAGGCGGAGCCCAGATGTGGAGAAACAGACTGAGGGCGGAGCTTGGCGGGAGCAAGGCGGAGTCGGGAGAGAAGAAACAGAAATGAGGGCGGATCTTAGACACGATGAAGGCGGAGCCCAGGCCATTAGGCTGAGGGCGGAGCTTGGGAGCTCAGAAAGCCGAGTCCAGGTTTAGAGCAATAAGGGTGAGGGCGGGGCTTGGAGCGCGGGAGGCGGAGAGTGGAGCAATAAGAAGAGGGCAGAACTTAGGAGCGCAGAAGGCGGAGCCTGGGCGTGAAGCAACAGTCTGAGGGCGGGGCTTGTCGCTCTGGAGTGGTGTGAAATCCTGAAGGATAAACTTAAAAAATGTGCGAGAGGCGGATCCCGGCTGTTCAGTGGTCAGCTTGGAGCAGAGCTTAGAACTGCCAGAGTGTCGCTCCCTGCCTGAGGCCAGTGCTCAAGCTTTTGCCTTTTTGCCAAGGGTAGTTAGTTGCTCTTAGTGACAACTGGAAAAGGCAGAACTGGAGGTGCTGCTTTCTGCAGGCACTGACCAAAGGGATGGATACCTCTCCAAGTGCACCACATTCCCACTCACCCAGCCGATCTCCAGGAACTCGCGGGAGCTCAGAGGGTCATGGTTGAGGTCCTCCAGTCGGGTTTGGAAGGTGCGGACTTTAATGTGGGAAGAGGATGGAGACTCGGCTCCGTGGTTAAGAGCACTTGTTCTTGCAAAGAACCTGGGTTTTATTCTCAGCACCCACATGGAGTCTCACCTAGGGTGGAGGGAATGGAAGGCATGATGTGATGTTGCAGCAATGTAGTGGTAAAGCAGAGAGATACGGGAGTCCTGACGTTTTGGTGAGGCTAGGATGGTTCTGATGGGAAATGGTGAAAATGATCTTTATTTTCAAAGTGGTGTGATAGAAGATCGAAAGGTCGTATTTCAAAAGAGTGATGGGCCATGAATGTTGCCCTCAAAACAGCTGGAGAACCTATGGCACCAAATCTTATAGGGGTTTGGTTCTGTTCCTTTTCAGGCAATATACCTACCAAAGAAGAAAGTAAAAGAGGAGAAAGTGGGGCTGGCAAGAGAGTCTGGTAAAGGTGTCTGCAACCAAGCCTCTTCTAAGTTTAGTCTCAAAATCCACATAGTGGATGTAAAGGACTGTCTCCAATAAACTGTCCTCTACCTTCATCTTAGAGCCATGCCACATGTGTACACACACACACACACACACACACACACACTCGAATAGGCACATAAAACAAACGAATAAGCATGGGTTTTTAAGTCTAAAAAACAAAACAAAAGAAAATCTGTCCTCACTTTCCTGAATGCAATCAGTATTTCTTGGTCTACCAGAAGTTTGTGCAATAATACTTTAGGCTATTTTAATTGTGATAATATAAGAAATTATAATCTGGGGTTGGAGAGATGGCTCAGCAGTTAAGAATAAAGGTTGCTCTTCCAAAGGATCCAAGTTCAATTCCCAGCACCCACAGGACAGCTCAACACTGTCTGAAATTTCAGTACAAGCATACTCGTACCACCCACACACAGACATACATTGCAGGAAAACACCAATGCACATAAAATAATTATAGGTAAAACATGAGAAAAAATTATAATCTAACATCTAACTCATACTATTTTATAACAAGCTAGTGTAAAGGTTGTTTTAGAACATGGATAGAGCCAGCCTTATCTACATAATAAAGACCCTGTCTCAAAAAGCAAACAAGGAAACTAGAGAGATGATGGCTCAGCAATGAAAAGCCATGCTGCTCTTGCAGAGGATCAGAGGTCATTTCTGGTCCACATGACAGGTGGCTCACAACCCCCTGTCACTCCAGTTACAGGGCACCCTAATACTCACCTTTGTGAGTAACAGCACATGCACACACATACCCACACACAGGCTTGCACAAATGCACATAATTAGAACTAATGAAATGAAGAAAAACCCTTATCAAAGGGGAAAGTGCAGTTTTAGAACATTTTTATTTGGGAGTGATAGTTTCTTAAAGTGAATTACCAAGTCAGTGATAAACCCTACCAGTGAGCTTGCAGGTCTGGTAATATTTTGCATTTGAATGACTCACATTTAAAGGATATACACAATTTTAACATTCTTAAATTTGTAGTGGTCTTTTTAAAACTTTTTAATGTTTATTATTTTATGTACATAGGTGTTTTTTCATTCATGTGTATCTATGCACCCGGTACGTGCAGTACACAGAAGGCCAGAAGAAGGTATTTGATCCCAGGAATTAGAATTATAGTTGCTTGTGAAATACCATGTGAGTTCCAGGAATTGAACCCAGGTACTCTGGATGAGCAGAGAGTGCTCTTAACTGTGAAGCTAGCTCTCCAGCATCTTGTGTAAGTCTTCTGGAAAATATGGGTTCATTGATTTATGCAATCCTTACATACACTGCCATATTTCATTCAATAAAATTTAAAATCCCATTCATTAATACTGAGAGCTACTAAGTCAGTGATTGTGTTTGAAATGACAAGGTCATTTCTGTAATTGCTGAGAAGATATTGATCAGTGTTGAGCCATGAATTACCATAAGTTGTCAGTTTGGTGTTTTTAAGTTAAAAGGATGTTCAGAGAGAAAAGCTCTATTCTTGACAGATTTCATAATGTTTCCATTAAATCTGAATTGTTTACAAGGCTGTTCACTCTATTATCACTCTGGTAGGACCCTGTTAGGTGTTTTCTATCAGTACTTTACATATATTCTAGAATTTCAGTCTTGAGCTAGACAAAATAAATTGATCCCTTCTTCCAAAATAATGATATAACATAAAAGGATCTCATCAAGCAGCTATTGAGTGGCACAAAGAATTGCTGCTAGGCATGTTGATGCTAGGCCTCTGAGAGAGAGTGGGAATGTGAGTTTTGGGCTCACAGTGGGGAGGCAGAAATCCCAGTGGATCACTGCAGATGATGAGAAGGCGGCTTCAGAGACAGTGAGCACAGGTGCACAGAAGGGACGCTCAGCATTAGTAGTTGTTAGAGGAACACAGGCAAAGCTGTCATGGTGATGTCAGTGGAGGATGGCAAGAGCTCTGGGAGTCTCAAGGGACTAGACTCAGTTGCCTGCCACACCACTTACAGAGACACATAGTGGTGACAGGCAGAAAAGGGTTAAGCAATGTGGTTCTATTAGGAGGTGAGGATAAAGGGGCTCAGTGACTACAAGTCCGTCACCAGGGCACTGGTATGAACTGTAGTTTGATATGGAGGAAGTGTTTAAAAAGCATGGCTAAGCAGGCTTGTCACTGTGTGGCCTGGTTGGTCTTTATCTCTGTGGTCTGGTTGACCATTATCTGAGCTCTGCTTCCATATGACATATAGAAGTTCTCACTGTCTTTGAGGCACTGCTGTTCCTGGAATTCAAGAAAATTATAGATTGAAAACCATATCTGGAGACATTCAGGCATCCTTTCAGAGTCCAGAACAGGGCATCATGTAAGCTTTGATAAGATATTTCTGTTTCTTGAACTATTGGGGACAGGCTAGGTAGCCTTGGTCTTTAAACAGATACTTCTTTAATACTTAGCATAGCTAATACTGGGTTAAAGCATGTGATGGTAAAGTGTGCAGAGTTAGTGGGACAAATACAAATGAAAGTAGAGATGTCAGGCTTTTATTGCCTAGGGAGCCCAAAGAACATGTCAATACTTTATAGCATAAGCACTTTCTAGGTACCTGTGACACTAATGGTAACTTACTTAAATATTAATTTCATTCATCAAGATTCATTAAGTAAATTACCTAGCTAAACATTTTCAATATATTTTTTTCCTTTGAAGGACAATGTCTCTATGTAGCCCTGGCTGTCCTAAGTTTTCTTATGTATCCCAGGCTTGGCTTGAACTCACAGAGATCCAACTGCTTCTGCTTCTTGAGTACTGAGAATAAAGACACAAGGCACAGTGCCTTTTAGGCTTAGATTTTTTTCAAAACCTACTTTAATGATGGTTCCAAAATGCTTCAACTTCCCTTCTAGCCCCTCACCCACCAGAGGTAGGGGAAAAGAAAGACTAATAGAAAATAGGGTTATAGATCTGTTTAGAAATAGTTCATTGGGTTGATTCCAATCTTCATAGTCAGCAGTACAGTCCACTCAGCAAACACCAAACACAAATCAGTAGCACTGGCTCCATCCAGAAGAAACCTCAAGGCTCTGCCAGCTGATCAATTGACAAGAGTCAGCAGAAGCAGCAAGAAGCATCTGGGATACCACAGAAGTTCTTTGATGCATTTCTCTTTCTAAAGTCAAAAAAGAAATGAACCAGTGCAAGAGTTACGTCAGTGAAGACCAGCTTCAGAGAAGCCCAATGAAGACCAGCAAGGAGTTGCAAGGTGAACCAATGCCAGAGCATCATCCACTGACTGTTGGGTTACACTTATACTCATTACAAACCTTATGTGTCTTCTCAAACTCTGCTCCAGAAAAACATCACATGTCACTTCACAGGACAGCTTTCAGAAAAACACCACATGACTGCTCTCAGCAAAAGATCCTTTCAAAAGACAGTTTCCAGAAAAACATAAATGAGTCTCCAAAGAAACCAGAAATGTCCACTTCAATGCCTAACCTTCAAAATATATTTTTATTTGGAAAACTAAACTGGGTGTGCTGGCACAGGCTTGTAATCCTAACACTGAGAAGACTGGGTCAGGAAGATTCTAAGTTCAAAGTTAGCGTGAGCTATAAAAAGATGCCTCCCTGGAAATTTTTAATGTTATAATATGCGAATGACACCTCAATACATTATTTTTATGTTTTTTGTATGCCATTAATACAGATGTTAACTGGAGTGATATTGACTGATGTTAGTTGAGATCTCACTGTTTACTGGAGGTTTAAGAGAATTGTTTCTAATTCTTCTTGGAGCATTGCAAGACAAGCATGGGTACAAGAAACAAATACCTATAGGTTGATGAGTTAGTTGTAAAATCCTTTAAAGTTTCACATATTGGTGTTAAACTCAGGTCTAAATTAATAGAGTGAGCTTTTGAATTGTCAGGAACTCCCAGTAGGGGGCGCGCTGTACCCTAGTTATGTGAGCTTAGTAAAACTCACAGATTCGTTGGGCCAGTTTTTTTCACTTTGAAAATTACCAGCTAGAAGCAGCCTATATCATAATCGTGTTCTGCTTTGAAATATGTGCTTGATATTCCACTAGAATTGACGTTTTGTTTTATCATTTCATTTTCATTATTGGAAGACTTTTTTTGTTGTTACTGGTGGGTTGTTTTGGAGGTTGGCAGAGTGCTTGCTCCCCATATGTGAGGTCCTGGATTCAATCCCAGAACTGAAGAAAAACAGTTGTACTTGAAAACTTGTTTTGGAACCTCGATATTATTTATCTATGTGTGTTTAAATATATGCTATATAAAATAATTGTTATGGAAGAATGACTTCAAAGAAACAGTAAGGCAGTTCTATTTCTTTCAACTTGTAAAGAAACCTAATAGCCTATTTTCCTTTTGCCTCTTTCTAACTTCTTCTTTAAACATTTGTGTCCTAGTTTCCTTTCTGTTGCTGTGATAAACAGCTCTGACCACAATCAGTCCAGGGAAGAAAGGGTGTGATTGGCTCTATGTCTAGGTCACATTCATCATTGAATGAAGTCAGGGTCAGAAGGAACCGAGAGAAAAGAACTGTGGAGGGATGCTGTTCCAGCTATGCTCAGCTAACTTCTTTGTCCAGCCAAGGACCACCTGCCCAGGGAATGGTGCCACCCACAATGGCTGAGCTGGATAAGGTTTCTTTGCGGTGGGGGAAGATGTTTCAAGACAGGGCTTCTCCATGTAACCTTGGCTGTCCTGGAACTTGCTCTGTAGACCAGGCTAGCCTTGAATTTATAGAGACCTGCTTGCCTCTGTCTCCCAAGTATTGGGATTAAAGGTATGAACCACCCTCCACCCCGCCTGTTTTAGGTTTCTCAAATGAGGTGTATCTTAGGATTTTGAGTAGCCCAGCTTATGGGGAAACCTTTAATGGTGGAAACTGTGAGTTGAAGTGAGGAAAGATTGGAAATCCAGGAATGGGTTTGGGATTTTCCAAAATAGGGTTTAGTTCCCTTTTCTACACTGATGGGCACGAGATGCTGCTGCACCGTGGTGTCAGGTGCATGATGGGAACTGCAAATTGTAAAAGCAAAGAATATGCACATAGAATTTTAATATGCACAGAAGAAGATTGACAGTCACCTTGGTTAGCCTCGCTGGTCCCAGCATGTCTGAGTGGTCTAACTGTAATATGCTAACTACACCAGTGTATGGTCAATTTGCAGTTTGTCTCTTGTTTTAACCAGCACCATTCTATCTCATGTCAGTTTGGCATTTTGATTTCAAAGATCCTACAGTAATGTTGCTCCAAATGTCAGACGGTGACATAAACTCACTGAGGCTGAGCTGAGTATGCAGACTCCTTGTAGAGCAAAGCATGTCTGGTGTCGGCATGGATCAGTTTCAGGCTACTGCTGCTTGAGAGTTAGAGCATGCAAACCTTGAACTCACTTATGACTGTGACATTGAGTGAGAAAAAAATTTTCCAAGCAGGCAGATTTTAAAACATGACAAATCTCAAGGAAAGCTGCTACATAACAGTTTTGACATGCTCCTCTGATTACCTAGTATGTGAGCTGTAGTAAACATAGCACTTAAGGCACATTTGTGTAAGCAAAATCTGCTGCAAACCTCACTTTATTCCCAAGGAACCCATACAGTGTGTATGGCATATCCTCAGTGGAGCATGGCAGACAGTATTGATCTGTATGTGCAAGAAGACTGTACTCACTTTTCTGTATTTGAAAGCATATTTGTGTCCTATTCAGAAAAGAGACAGTCGTTTTTGTAAA
The DNA here is from genome assembly GCF_011762505.2 of Arvicanthis niloticus. Classification (NCBI taxonomy): domain Eukaryota; kingdom Metazoa; phylum Chordata; class Mammalia; order Rodentia; family Muridae; genus Arvicanthis; species Arvicanthis niloticus. Next base: position 148,379,418 of record NC_047659.1, read on the forward strand.
GTTTGTTCCTCAATGCAAAACAATAGATATCTATAGTAGAACATTTTAATTACATATAGTAAAACTGTACAAAAATGTGCAGTTAAGAGTTAAGGGCCCGAGCACTGAACGGACCACCAGCAGCAGCTCTGCACCCAACCTCACCAAACCCAGATGAAGCAGGGATACCAGGAGTTCTAACCAGGGCAGTATCTCAGGTAAGGAATCAGCAACACTCACCCCAAACAGGGAGTAACAAGGGCACACAGGGACCCAGGAATTCACTCCTGGCCAGGAGCACTGGCACCTTCCGGTCTGGGCCTGAGCGCTCAGCAGATCCCTGGAGATAGCTCTGCACCCAATCTCACAGAACCCAGAGGAAGCTGGCTCTCAAGAGCTCTAAGCCGGGCAGTATCTTAGGTAAGGAGGCAGCAACACTCACACCAAATAGAAAGTAACTAGGACCACTGGGCCCCAGGAATTCACTCCTGGGTGGGCGTACCGGTTCCTTCCTGTTGGGCCCGAGCATAGAGCAGATCTCAGGAGGAAGCTCTGTACCCAACCTCACAGAACCCAGAGTGGCAGGGCTCTCCGGAGTTCAGGTCAGGAGATAGCAATGCTCTACCCAAACAGGGAGCAACCAAGACCCACAGGGACCCAGGAATTCACTCCTGGCCCAGAGCACTGGTTCCGTCCTGTTCCTCAGCTCTAACCCCAGCAGCAACACTCATCCCAAATAGTTCTGACACAACCAAGATAGTAGGAAAGACAAGGCTCCAGTCAGAGACAGCTCAGGTAGCACCAAGGAGATCCAGATGGGGAAAGGCAAGTGCAAGAATACAACCACCAGCAACCTAGAGTACTCGGCTTCATCAGAACCTAGTTCTCCCATATTAGAAAGTCCTGAATTACCCATATCACCAGGAAAGCAAGAGTCAGATCTAAAATCACTTCTAATGATGATGATAGAGAACTTTAAGAAGGACATAAATAACACCCTCAAAGAAATTGAGGAGAACACAGATAAACAGGTGAAAGCCCTTAAAGAGAAAACACAAAAATCCCTTAAAGAATTACAAGAAAACACAACTAAACAGGTGAAGGAATTGAACAAAAACATCCAGGACATAAAAATGGAAGTAGAGACAATTAATAAATCACAAAGGGAGACTACCAGGGATATAGAAAAGCTGGGAAAGAAATCAGGAGTCATAGATGCAAGCATCACCAACAGAATACAAGAGATAGAAGAGAGAATCTCAGGTGCAGAAGATACCATAGAAAATATTAACACAACTGTCAAAGAAAACACAAAATGCAAAAAGTTCTTAACACAAAACATCCAGGAAATTCAGGACACAATGAGAAGACAGAACTTAAGGATAATAGGTATAGAAGAAAGTGAGGATTCCCATCTTAAAGGGCCAATAAATATCTTCAACAAAATTATAGAGGAAAACTTCCCTAACCTAAAGAATGAGATGCCCATAATCATCCAAGAAGCCTACAGAACACCAAATAGGCTAGATCAGAAAAGAAGTACCTCCCGTCACATAATAATCAAAACACAAAATGCACAAAACAAAGAAAGAATTTTAAAAACAGCAAGGGAAAAAGGCCAAGTAACATATAAAGGCAGACCTATCAGAATTACACCAGACTTCTCACCAGAGACTATAAAAGCTAGAAGATCCTGGACGGATGTCATACAGACCCTAAGAGAACATAAATGCCAGCCCAGGATAGTATACCCAGCAAAACTCTCAATTATCATAGATGGAGAAACCAAGATATTCTGTGACAAAACCAAATTTACACAATATCTTTCCACAAACCCAGCACTACAAAGAATAATAGCAGGAAAGCACCAATATAAGGAGGGCAATTATACCCCAGAAAGAGCACAAAAGCAAGCCTCTTCCAACAAACTCAAAAGAAGATAAACACACAAACAATGCCTCTGCTGTTAACAAAAATAACAGGAAGCAATAATCTCCTCTCCTTAATATCTCTTAACATTAATGGACTCAATTCCCCAATAAAAAGAAATAGGTTAACCAGCTGGATACACAAAGAGGAAGACAAGGGAAAGCCCACACTCACATGGAAATTGAACAATACTCTACTCAATGATAATGTGGTCAGGGAAGAAATAAGGAAAGAAATTAAAAACTTTTTAGAATTTAATGAAAATGAAGACACATTATACCAAAACCTATGAGACACAATGAAAGCGGTGCTAAGAGGAAAACTCATAGCTCTAAGTGCATACAAAAAGAAACTGGGGAGGGCATACACTAGCAGTTTGACAACACACTTGAAAGCTCTAGAACAAAATGAAGCAAATACACCCAAGAGGAGTAGACAGGAAGAAATAATTAAAGTCAGGACTGAAATCAACTAAATAGTAACAAAAAAAAAACTATACAAAGAATCAATAAAACTAGGAGTTGGTTCTTTGAGAAAATCAACAAGAAAGATAAACCCTTAGCCAGACTAATCAGAGGGCAGAGAGACAGTATTCAAATTAATAAAATCAGAACTGAAATGGGGGACATACTAACAGAAGCTGAGGAAATCCAAAAAATCATGAGATCCTACTACAAAGCCTATACTCAACAACATTGGAAATTCTGGATGAAATGGACAATTTTCTAGACAAATACCAGTTACCAATGTTAAATTAGGAGCAAATAAACCATCTAAACAGTCCCATAATCCTGAAAGAAATTAGAAGCAGTCATTAAAAATCTAGTCACACACACACACACAAAAAATCTGGGACCAGATGGTTTCAGTGCAGAATTCTATCAGACCTTCAAGGAAGATCTAATACCAATTCTTTTCAAACTGTTCCACAAAGTAGAAATAGAAGGAACACTGCCCAATTCATTCTATGAAGCCATAATCATGTGCATACCACACAAAGACCCAACAAAGAAAGAGAACTTCAGACCAATTTCCCTAATGAATATTGATGCAAAAATACTCAATAAAATTCTCAAAAACCGAATCTAAGAACACATCAAAACAATCATCCACCATGATCAAGTAGGCTTTATCCCAGGAATGCAGGGTTGGTTCAATATACGGAAGTCCATCAATGTAATTCACTATATAAACAAATTCTCAATTGAGGAATCTCAAATGGTTGAGAAGCACCAAAAGAAGTGTTCAACATTCCTAGTCATCAGAGAAATGCAAATGAAAACAATATTGAGATTCCACCTCACACCAGTCAGAATGGCTAAGATCGAAAACACAGGTGACAGCAGATGCTGGTGAGGATGTGGACAAAGAGGAACACTCCTCCATTGTTGGTGGGATTGTAAGCTGGTACAACCCCTATGGAAAGCAGTCTGGAGGTACCTTAGAAAATTGAACATAGAAAATTGAACCTGAGGACCCAGCTATATTACTCCTGAACATATATCCAAAAGATGTTTAAACATACAACCAGGACACATGCTCTACTATGTTCATAGCAGCCTTATTTATAATAGCCAGAAGTTGGAAAGAACCTTCAACAGAGAAATGGATACAGAAAATATGGTATATTTATACAATGGAGTACTACTCAGCTATTAAAAACAATGAGTTCATGAAATTCTTAGACAAATGGATGGAGCTTGAGAATATCATCCTGAGTGAGGTAACCCAATCATAAAAGAACATACATGGAATACAATCACTGATAAGTGAATATTACCCCCAAAACTCACAATACCTAAGACACAATGCATAGACCACATGACATGAAACTCAAGAGGAGGAAGGAAGACCAAAGTGTGAGTGGGTTTTTTTTTTTTTTTTTTTTTTTTTTTTTTGAAGGAGTAGCAAAATACTCAACCAGAGCTCCCAGGGTCTAAACCTCCAGCCTGAGAACAGAAAGGGAGGGACTCATGGCTCCACTTGTACAGGTAACTGAGGGTGGCCTTGTTAGGCAACAGTGGAAATGGAGGGCCATGGTCCCCGAAAGATTGGATCCATAGTGTTGGGGAATTTGAGAGCAGGGAGGCGGGATTGGGAGAATGGTGGGAGCACAACCTCATAAAAATTGGAAGAGGGGGTATGGGATAAGGGGTTTGGGGGGAGAAAGGAAGTGGAGATAACAGTGAAAGGTAAATATGTAAAATATCCAAAAGAAAAAAAAAAAACCCCAGATAATGGGTCTGGAAAAAAAAAAAGATAGTTTACTTATTTCAAACGATTTTCAAAGGTTTCCAGGAGATGCTTATTGGCTAAAATCTTATTTTAAGCTCTTCACAAAAGAATTTATGTCTCTGTTTAATATTCTCAAGAGAGATGCAAATCCTAATTTCTCTCAACAATTAATTGACAAAAGAGGAGTAATTTTACAAAAAGTAGAAGAAGCTCTCATTAATTTATATATTATATAGATTGATATAGATTGATTAATTGTTGACTGTTTTATAATAGTCCTTTGATAAAGGAAATTATTAATAAAGAATTATATTTCTTTAAATAGTGTCTTCATGACTCTCTGAGGGTGGAAGGGGCATGCCTTGTTTACTCTTAACTTTCTAAAACTGAATGCTCATGACAAATCTGCTGCTGATTGCCTCTGGCAACGCTGAGACCAATAAAAACTAAGCCACAACTATATGGAAGGACCCTTTTACTCTTAAATGGAATGGCCAGGACCCAGTTCCTACATGGGGCCGAGGATTGATATACATATTTGATACCACAGAAGGCACAGCTAAATGGCCACCAAAAAGATTAATGAACTAAATAGATACCCCCACAAAACCAGGCCCAATTATAAATAAGATGAATAACAATTGACATCCACTGTGAATTCCCTTCTTTTTTCCTTTCCAGATAAAAAATTAATCACTGGTGATGTCTGCTGTTAGGAGTTCTAATCCTGATGCTGGCTTCTGGACTTATACTACTCAGACCTCTGATGGGCCTTTGACAAGAACGTCAAACAGCTATAGACTGACATCACTAAAGAAATCCCTTGTTTCACTGTCTGATGTAATCCCCCCAAATTGCAAAGGACTTTATTGGACTTGATTTTCTCTTTTACAATAGAAAAGACTGTGTACAGCTCTAGACTGTGTACAGCCCTTAAAGAAGAATGCTGCTTTTACATAGACAAAACAGGGATGATTAAAGTGAGCATGAAAAAGGCCAGAGAAGGTCTTGAGAAAAGACAGAGAGAGAAAGAGAAAAATGAGAGCTTGTACAAGAATTGGTCTTCAACTCTCCATGATTGTTAACCCTACTTCCTTCCATCTTGGGACCAATAATTAGGTTATTTTTGCTTATTTCCTTGGGTCCCTGGGCCTTAAATAGGCTGACTAACTTTGTGAAACAACAGATAGATAATCTGATAGCAAAATCTATTCAGATACATTATCATAAGTTAGCTATGGAGGACCACAAGATTCTAGATGAGGATGTTACTCTATCCAGGGTGCTCCCAAGTCCCATCTCCACCCAACCTAAAAGAGGGGACTTCTGCCCCTAGACCAAGCAGTGAGGGGCCACCCAGAACCCCCTCTGTCTGGTGATCTGAATTCTTGCTTAGGCTGCGAGGCTAAGCACTGCAAGGGAATATAAATAAAAGTTAAAAATATGTTTCTGGGTTCCCTGAGGGACAAGCCTGACTGTATAGGGGTTGATGTCAAAAGTATCCCCTCTCCAGGAAAAAGACATCGGGATGGGTATGGCCCTCAGGCCTTACTGGACAACGACAGGAGAACTGGAGCCATTACAAGGTCCCCTTTAATTACTGGAGGTCAGGCCTCTAACCCTGTCTTGGCAAGATTAGAATCGCCACAACCCTTCTATATTTGGAGAAGGGAGGAGATGTCAGGGGCAGCCCTGCTTATACACTGAAGGCCTAAAATCAGCCATAAGCCTAAAATCAGCAATAGGCCTGACATACATGCTTGTTAACACAAAGTCTTGGGTCTCTATGAAAAAACACTGAAACAGATGTCTATAAACTATTGTAAACAGGCAGCTTTTGTGGAAATCTACCAGCTTGAATAGTTATAGACCTTGTAAATAGGCAGCCTTGGCGGATAGTACCAACTTAGATAAGGACAAGTGAAGCATAGGCAGAGTCATAGTGACCTGACCCCCTGAACCTACACCCAGCTGATACCCTGTTCTGAAAGATGCCTGTACTCCCCCTTAACATCTATGCTCCTGTGTCATCCCCTTCCCCACATCCTGCATTTTTGTGTTTATAACCCCTGTGTAAAAAAGTAAAAATTATGATTTGATAATAATAAGAAAATTTAAAAAAAGAAATGAAAAGAAAAGAAATAACACACAGTGTCCCCCTGGCTCTGCTGACTTAGCTTCTGACAATCCATTTTCTTGTTCTCAGAAATACTTTGAATTATAAAATGTTATTGTGGTTTTTGTTAGTATGCTGGGTAAAATAATTTTTATTGATTTCATTTTAAATTTCAAAGTTTGTAGTGAGTTAAAATGTCCTTCAACATAATTATAGGTCATATTTATTTTCATATTGTAAAATGCAAGTTAATCTGTTGAACATTTTTTTAAAAATGGATTCCTTTTTGAGAATTTCATATATGAGCATTGCATTTACATATTTTTTTCTTTCTCTCCTTCCTCCCACTCTTCCCAACCCCCAATACTTTTCAAATATATCTTACTTAATTATTGTTCATATATGTATGTATATATGTATACATGTATAAGTATGTATGTATATACAAATACTGATAAATAAAGTATTTGGGGAAAAAAAGAGTTAATACTGATGGAAAGAGGGATAACATTTGAAATGTAAATACATAAAATATCCAATTTAAAAAAAAGCGTGAATACAGCTGAGCTATCTCCTCTGAGCCTGTTTCATATTTATATTTTTTTGTGTTTTTAATGTTTCTGAGTGTTTTCTCTCTGTATGTGTTTATGCACAGAGCATCCAGAAGAGTGCATCACATACTCTTGGACTGGAGTTAAGACAGTAGTGAGTCATCATGTAGGTGCTGGGAACTGAACCTGGATCCTCTGGAGGAGCAGCAAGTACCCTCAACTGCTAGGCCATCTCTGCCACCCAGTTTCATTTTGTTTGGTTGTGTTGTTTTGTCCTGGGTGCTGGCAATAAAGGCAGAGGCCACCATGTCCTGCTTTCAAATAAGCTCTGCTACAAGGCATGTAACTGTTCCCCTTTGGACTTTTCATCTTGCTTTTTGTCTCTAAAGATTTCTTTACTTTTCTTTCTTGTGTGTGGTCCTGAGTGTATGTTTGTATGCCTTGTGCATTAAACCTGGAGCTCACTGACTGACAGGTTGTCTGACCTATCTCTGCCTCCCAATGCTGAGACTGCAGGCTGCCATGCCTGGCTTCTCACACAAATGCTAAGGGTCTAAACTCAAGTCCTCATGCTTATAGGGCAAGCACTTTATCCACTGATGGTCAACAGTGTGCTGGCTCTTCCGACCCAGTAATGATCACTGCCCAGATCACTACTTGTCCTTCCAAAACTCATGATGGAATATTCCAAAAGGATGAGGGACTGATTTTATGGCAGAGGCTCCTGTCAAGGTTCTTGGAACATGGAAATCATAACTGGAACATCATGGCTACACTGGCAGGCCCACCTGGCTCTTGCAAAGACTACATTGCCTTTACTGAAGGCCAGCTACATTGAATGGCACACCATGTGAGAGAACAGAGCCATCTGCAATACAACCGCAGTTTGGAAACTTCATCTCCTTACTGAATTTGGCTGTCGACTACATGCTCCCTGTGGAGTGGAACAGCCACGAGCATTTTCAAGCTACAGCTTTGTGACCCACCAATGGTACTCATCCATGGGTCTCTTAAACTGCCAGGCCTCAGTGCTAATAATAACATTGCAGTCTTTGGTTTCAGTGGACAGGCTGTCTGGGACTTATCCTGGGAATAGAGACATCAGCAAGTTTCCAGATGTTTCTTGGTTATTGGAATACTGTGACAGCTTTTTTTTTTTTTTTTTTTTTTTTTTTTTTTTTTTTTTTTTTGGCTCACAAGGATGTGTTATAAACAAGGGTTCTTTAGTCTGACAATTCCACATGTTCCTTCACTGCCATTTGGCATGGGGCTATGCCTGGTTTTTAAATATTTTATAATGATCAGCCCTCTTTTTAAATTATAATTCATTTTTATTTCATGAGCATTGATTTGTGTTTTGCCTGAATGTAGTTCTGTGTGGGCGTGTCAGATCCCCTGTAACTAGAGGCACAGACATCTGTAAGCTGCCATGTGCAATTGAACCCATGTCCTCTGGAAAAGCAGTCAGTGTTCATAACTGCTGAGCCATCTCTCCAGCCTCCTCACCCCCACTTGTAGCCTAACTTTCTTTTCTGTTATCAAGTGCTTATATATTAATTGAATGATCTGTTTACTGGCGTGTTATATTTTTATTTGGTTAAAATTTAGTTTTGTGAGAAATAATACAAATAATCAGCAAGTTCCTGCACTACACACAGCTGCTCTCTGCCCTGCAGTCTTGCTGCCTCTTGACTAGCCCCAGTCAGCAGTCTTCCCTTCTCTGGTTCACCTGACTCAGAGCCGCCTGTACCTTCTCAGCTGTCCACACCCTGTGTTCGGCTGCCTCAAATTTCAGTAACCCATGTTACACAAAATTTGAGTATCCTGTAAGGCGTATTAGAGCAATATAACTTGTTCAGCTCTCTGTCTAGAGCAGCCATCTGGTTATACCATCTATCTCTTTGGCTCTCTACATGGAGCCACAGACATTATTAATTAATACCTGAGCATAGCAGGTAATGATCACTGCTTGCTGTGCTTAGGGTCAGTGACTAATTTTCACAAAGCTGTAGCTTTGTGATAGTTTCAAACGGCAGGTGAAATTTCCCACATGATTCAGACAAAATCTATATATAAATTATTCTAAAAAGCAAATAATCCCAATTTTATAAATTCACAGTTCAATCAATTTCTGCCTCAAGAAGTGGACAGCTTTCATTCTCTAGTCTCTGACTCAGAGCAGCCTGCACTCCCCACAGCAGGATACCTCAGAGCCTTCTTTGTTTCAAGAAGTGTTCGAGTCCATGTGACTGTCACAGAGCTAACCAGCTACTCACTTAAAAAGATAAAACTCTAACACTCAGGCTAATGACTTAGTGGATTCTTGCGAACACCTTGATTCATTACCTGTTGCAGAAAATATTAAAAATGAATGGCAAGTTCCAACACTATGCACGGCTACTCTCTGCCTGCCAGTCGCGCTGCCTCTTGGTTAGCCCCAGTTGGCAGTTTTTCCTTCTCCGGTTCTCGGGCCTCAGAGCCACCTGTCCCGACTCAGCTGTCCACCCCCTGTGTTTCACCATCCCAAATCCCAGTAAGCCAGTAAATCAAAACTCTAGACGCTTATAATTAATCAGTCAGATTTATATATCAGTAAATTCTCAGTTCACAAGATGCCCACAGAATGAATTCAGGGCCAAATGATAATGATACAAGCTGCCCACCCAGACTCAACAACTCACTCCAATTATGCTATTCCTATATGATATTATGGCTACTTGTGGATGTTTAAAGCCACGCAGAATCTGAATTGTCCTGTTCATCCTCCATTTCCTTTCTGTCACCTGTGTCACACCTGTCTCTCCAAATCTTTTCTCTTCCTGCCTTTTCCCTGTCCAATCACAGGCTACTTGTTGTATTAATATTTAAATTGGACAGGGAAAATTCTGCTACACTTTAGTTTGTAGTTTTTACTATTTACCAATTTGACGTTGAAAAAACTTCCTTCATTATGTATGTTACCCCTCCAAACTCTTATTTTTCTTCCTTTTGCAGGTCCTGAGAACTGAACATATAGACTTAAACATCATAAGTGGGTAAGCTCGCCCATCTACCACCAAGCTTCAGGTTTTTCAACTATCGCTCCAGCTCATGTGATGCTCTTTAGGAAAGTGTACACATTAAGCTTTGGGAATGGACACCACTGATATTAGATGGTAACAAGGTTCAAAAGACTCTTGGGAGGATTTCTAGGATCTTCTGTCCTCGAGGAGTTGTAGACTTCCATTTGCATAAAAAGCAAGAATGGCTGATTAGGAAAAAAAAAAAAAAACATACTCCCAAGGAAGGAGGAGAGCTAGAGGAAAGAGATGAGATGGAAAACCACTCTGCCATAAAGAACCCAGTCTCTTCCTTCTCATGGCACCCACCATCTATCTTAATGGGGTTCTTTGTGAAACTTGGATCCTCACTCTTACTGGCAAGTTCTTTGCCACCTGATCCATTCCACAAACTCTGTTTAGTCTTTTCTATACATCATCTCTTTGCTATAGACAAAAGAGAATTGAGACATTTTCTCTCCCAACATCTGGGCAAAACTATGAAGATACTGTTTCCTTTTCCAGGGTCAGTCTCAGTCTGTGCTAGCAGTGAGCAATGGACCTCCCTGAGTTCCCTTTACAGTAATACAGAGTAACTTCAATGACAAGTGTCCCTGTGTGCATCAATACATTTGTCTATTACTACCACTCTACAGCTCAGCTGGACACTGCTCAACTAAACTCCATGTATATTCTCCCTCTACAACCCAAGATAAAGGAGTGGATGCTCTCTGGAACATTCTAACTCCATTGCAGAGGCCCAGAACAGAGTAACAATCACTGATATGAACAATGTATCTAAGGCTTAAGCTGGTGAGTCAAGCCCTAGACACCTGCTTTCAGCTTTCACCTCACAATCCAGGTTTTATTACTACACCATAAAAGAAACAGGAGACATGTCCCGGCCCGTACTGCCCGGCTTTGTGGGCCAAGATGTTTCGGCCTGCTCCGCTCCACGCTTGGCGGCCACTGTGTCTTGGCCCAAGCTGCCGTTCTGGTCCGAGGGTCAGGGTCTAGCGAGAGAGAGAGAGAGAGAGAGAGAGAGAGAGAGAGAGAGAGGATAAAGGGGAAGAGACGCGAAGAATGGAGACAAGACAGAGATTCTGATCAAGTCTAGTTTATTGAAGGGAATTCTGAGCTATTTATAGGCTTTTGCCACGTGCCTTGTAGCCGCGTAGATACCACGTGCCTTGCAGGTGTTGATATGACGTAAGCCTTACAGGCGTCTATAGCGTGGACAGCACGTGTACCGCAATGCCTTGCAGGCGTGGATAGCACATGCACCTTATAAGCATGTATGGCGTAGATAGCACGTGGACAGCACATGAACTGCATGCCTTGCAGGCGTGGCCACCACGTGCACCTTGCAGCTGGGGGCAGTAAACAGCAACACAAAATATGTGGGATATCAGAGTGTGCTTCAGCTGTTGTAGGCTATTGAAAACCAAATCTTTCGTCAGGGTATATGGTTCCAGATGGCTGCAAAGTTGATCTAGCCGCTTTCTGCTAAAGTCGGCTCCCAACAGAGACACCAGAACTTGTGAAGTGTTTAAAAAACTTTAAACTTTATTAAGTAAAAATTTCATAAATACAACCATATATAATGAATAGAAAAGTTAAATACAAACTATCACATGTAAAATAGGTTATTTGATAACTGTTGGTTGCAGTTAAATACAAACTATCACATGTAAACTAGGTTATTTTATAACTGTCAGTATCAACCCCAAATACCAAATTCTCAACTTTCACAGTGGGAAGGTTAATCTAATGAGAAAAAAAATCTCAATTTCATCTTAATATATACCAAAACTTTTTAAGAATAAAAATTTAAATTGAATAGAACTTTTGAAAAAACAATTCAATGCAGCCCTAAATGGGGTTTGTATTCAATGAGACCTGAGATAAAAATGGACATTTGCCATTATAGTTACTTCAAATCAACTTCCAACTAAGGCAGGTCTGGGAAAGAATGAGTCTTTAAATGACCATGGTGCTTTTCTTAATAGTCCTGGAGTCCAGTCAGTAGTTTGGCTGCAGTTCTATATCCTGTACAAGTCCAGTAGAGCACGATGGTTCAGATGGCAAGTTTTGTCTCAAAAGGTGTAGGAAGGTATCATCATAGTAGTAGTAGTACTAGTGGTAGTAGTCGTCCTCCTCCGTCATCGTCATCATCATCATCAACATCGTCATCATCATCATCAACATCATCATCTGTATCATCTCCTTTTGCCTAAACTGTGTGGCCTCCAACTTTGTTACTAGGTCGAATACTGTTATGGATTAGAATTAAGTTTGACTGTTAATCCCAAAAACAGTATGGTGTCATTCCACAATTAAATGATTTAAACATGAAAAAATGTATTTTACATGAAATCCATTTGAGCAGCGTAACACTATGGTCTTTCTGCTGTGTCCTGAGTAGTTGCCAGTCTAAGGTCATCTCAGATTCCAATGAGGCTACACTTCCACATAGTTACACTACATCCAGCCATTACATGATCTCCCTACAATTACAGAATAAAGTGTGCCCCTCCCTTTTAGGTCACTCCTGGAAATCTGCTTACCTCCACTGGCCACACAGAACCACATTGGAATGCAGTGGAAGCTGGGAAATATGGTTTTATTCTGAGTAACCACGTGCCTATCACAACAGGGGGGGTCTAGCGTGTTATTTGAAAAAGAAGACAGGGGTCTCTATTGTAAGTGGTCACTTCTCCATGCTCATCCTCATCCCCTTGTGAAGAGCAGCAGCTGACCTCCGCTGACCGTAAAACCTTCCCTTTACCTCTGGGATCAAATCACACTTCTGCTTCTCCTCCTCTTCCTTCCCTAAATGCACCATGTTTCAGCACAGGGCTGACCACAGCTTCTCTTCTCAGCCACAACTCTCTTCTCAGTCATGTCCCCAGTTTCCAACCCAAATAAGAATCTGCTGTCTCTCCTGAGTCTGGCCTAGGAAGGGAGCTGTCCACTGAAGGGCAGACCAGGCAAGGCCTCTCACATCCTGCTCATGCCCAGAAGCAAAGGGAGAGAGTGCAGCAGGTACAGGTGGGGCTTCTGTATCCATCCTCTCTGAACCCCACACTAGTTCATTTTGCACAGCAGAGCTGTTGCTCTGAGTAAGGTGCCCTGTATGTTGTGGAATGAGCAAGTGCTCCTGACTTTTCAGTATGGTGCAATGGGACTTTTGGAACCCACGAGAGACAAAAGCTATGAAGATGAGAGGGACGTACTGGGCAGAATTGGGGGTGGCTATGATCAAGAGATATACATGTATAAAACTGTCAAAAATAAAGTATTTGTAGAGGGCAGACTACTGGTAATAAATGCATAGGAATTGGATTTCTTGATCCTTGGATGAGACAACTGGAGCCCCATATTGGGCACAGGACTTAAAGAAGTACACACTCTTTTAATGTCATCCAACTCCTATTTATGTGTCTGCCAGCCTCAGGCACTACTGCTTTCTCATGGACGAAGTGCCTCCTGCAAAGACAGAATGAAGCAGAAGGCAGAGTGTCTTGGTGTCCAGGGAGTGTAGCTGCTGGCTGTGACCTACTGGAGTGGCACATGAGCTTAGCAGTCATGCTGTAGTGACTTCTGTTCATAATCTGGTCCTGGGCAGCTTGCTGAACAGGAAGCCATTTTATTCCTGTGCCAAGTGCTACATTTGAGCACCTTGGATGTTAAGTAAGAGTTCACACCTTGCCTGCAGAATTGCCTGAACCCATTGCCCTTTCCTCAGACCCTTCTGCAAATGCAATCATTTCTGAGACCATTTCTTCCATTAGGTAAGCAGGACCCTAAAAGTACAGCACTCAGAATCTCAGTTTCTTCGACTAACGGTGTTATGTCTCAAGACACACTTAACTTTCTACATATCATTGTTTGAGACTGTTTGTTCACTTGTTCATCTCTTCTTTTCTGCATCAGAGTACAGGGGCATGAGTTCTGAGACATGCCTGTTATTTTTCACTGCTATATCTATGGCACATAGAACTTCATGACACAGAACAGAAACTCTTTAAAGACCCCGAGTTCTCTGAAACACTTCAGCACCAACCAGGCAGCATACACCAGCTGATATGAGGACCCCAACACATATACAGCAGAAGACTGCTGGGTCTGGGTGCAGACAGAGATGATGCACCTAACCCTCAAGAGACTGGAGGCCCCAGGTAGTTTTGAGGTCTGGTGTGGTGGAGGGTGGGGGGTCGGGCCATCCTTTTGGAGACAGGGAGCGGGGAGGAGGTATGGGATGTGGAAAAGTCCGAGGGTGGACTGGGAGGGGAATAAAATCTGGAGTGTAAATAAATAAATAAATGATTAAAAAACAAACAAAGGATTTTTCCTTTCATCTCTTCAGATAAAAAAAAGGAGAAAGAGGGAATTAAGAAATACAGCTTCTAGCTAGTAAAAATGACTTTTCCTTTTGAGACCCAATTGATACTTTTATAAAAATTTTTAAAATTAGTTTAAATAATTATACCATACCTCTTCAGTTTTTCTTTATGTAATTTTTACTTCCTTTTAAAAATCTTTAAGCACATATTTATTTAGTTATGAATTTTTAAATTCAGTAAATTATAGATCAAAATATTTTTTAAAAATTCAATGATATACCAACTATTTACTGAGCATAACAGAGGTCCGGAGCATGTACAGATTTTGGCATCAGTGGAATCATGTCTTAAAACTTCCCACTTACAAATACCAAACAAGACATGACTGTAGGTTTTAGTTTCCTAGATATTTCAGTATGCTTTAATACTCTGAATCACAAAATGAAAATATATGTGGGTGTCTATGGATTAAATATAAAATTACATAAAGGAGTAGTGATTCAATTATTAATATCACATGTTTACCATTATGTCATCTTTTTAACATTCAACAGTTCTGTGGCAGACTATAAATCAAAGATGTGTTTATTGCTGCCTCTATGTTAAACTAAGCTTTCTTAGGAGAACAGAAATAACACAATTGTCTACAGTGTTGTGATTCCAAGGGAAAGATTACCAATGGCTACTCCTTGCTTCAGTCCTTTGCATTGTAAAGAATTTCATATGGAATTAAAATCAATCAGTAGTTCCCCTACAGGTCCAAGTGACACTCCAGTGACAGGATTCTGACCACTTACAAACACACACACACACACACACTCACACACACACACAGGATTGTGTGGGAATTCAGTGAAGACAACTTACTAGGCTGAAAGGAAGAAATGTTTATTTAAGTCCTTCAATTTGCATCCGTCTAATTTGAATGTGGATGAACTATGAACTGGGACCCAACAGGACCTCCTCCTATTAACTTGTATCATGTGGCAGCAGTACTAACTATACATCCATATCAGAAGAAAAGTGTTGGGAGTGAAGTATCCTAACTGTGGGATACCATACTGGATAAATTCCACTTTGCTATGCATGAGATCATTTCTGTCATTTTTAGCTTTGGGATTCACCACCGGAGATAATCTTTCTTATTTGTTGAAAGTGAGAAAATTTCCATCATGAGAAACCTGCAAATGGCTCTAATGCCATAATACTGATGATGAAAAAAAGTATTCATTCTGAGCTCTCCAGTTACTGTGTTCTTTCTTTATGACCACTTAATCACATATTAATATAAATGGGCTAGAACTATATGATTTCTGTTTATTGTAAAATAAACATGATTAGAGGAAAAAGTAAAGTCTACAAGCATTCTGGCATTTTAATCATTTTGCAATTGTAATGTAAAGATTGACTGACAAAAACAACCTTTTCTTAAACTGCTACTGATATACTTCCTAAATGATTAGATATATACCTGGTTAAACTTTAAAATATTTAAATAATTCATTTACATATTATAAAAATGATCTCATTGACTAATATTTCTATTTCATTTAAATCAGTATAAAATGCAATGTAGTAAATACATACAAAATATAAATTTATGTATGAATATTTATGAAATAGTATATTCCTTTGTGTTTTATGCATATGTATATACTTTTTAAAGCATCATTAATAATCAAAAATCCAATAGTAAAGCATAAAGCCATGTATTACTCTTCACTGAGTTCCATGATGAATTTGCTTGTCATTATATGTCTTGAATAGAGAGAATTCTCCAAGTGGGTAAATGAGTGGAAAATTAAACCAAAAGACATGCTCTGAATACAGGTGGGATAGAAAAACCTCACAGCACACAAAACAAAACAAAACAAAAATCCCTCTAAGTTGTTTCTCCAGGAGGAAACCTTAGCCTAACATTAGTACAGTGATGACTCTGATGACTTCATGATGGAGGGCAGTGGGGGGCGGGGGGAAGTGTTATATTTGAGTATGGTACCCATAGAGGCAGGAAGTCTGCACTAGATCCCCAGCATCTCTTTCCAGACAGTTGTGAGATACTCAACAAGAACTCAGGTCCTCTGCAAGACCAGTGTGTGCTCTTAACCACAGCAATCTCCACAGCTCATTAGCAGGGCAATTTGAAAGGCCCCCTGTTTGTACACCATATCCTTCCAGTATCCTCAATTCCTTCAAGGCCACTCATAAGCAGCACTTTCCAGTGCTTCAGATAGGACTGCATTTTAGTGAACTGTGGGCTCCCTTGGGCATTTCTGGGAATGGACTCATGTTGGGGAGTGATTGGCACTCCACACTGGGATGTCAGATTTGGTGACAGGAGCCCAAAGAGATTCAGAAGTTGACCAGACTGTATTCTGAACCCCTGAATCCCTGCATGTGTGCACTCACTGGGATTGAAGCAGATGCCATGGCAGCCTTTGACACTGTGCTGCCAGCACAGCACAGCATTCCTTCTGTCAGAGTGTGGCAAAGACACAGACTGCTCTTGTGACCCCTCCTCCTGTGACACCTGGGGCTGCTGGAGGGTGAGTTGTGAAGCAACAGGTGCTGGTGTGATATGGTCTTACAGCCTGTCATTGGTTCGATTTCATATTGGCCACAGAAGTAGCCTAGCGATGGGTCAGGGAAGGACTCATGTGTCGTTATAGGACTGTCTATCCTGCAGTCTGGGGGGAGGGGGGAACATATACCCAAGTACAGCTGTGAATATCCAACCAAAAAACTGTAAACCCAAAACACTGTTAGATTTGTTTTTATTTTACATTGTTTTTCATAATTCAGTCATGGGGTTCTCAGAAATGAGCATTGCAGATGATATCTTATTGTGATGTCAAAAGCCTGAGGCAGGGCACACCTGGGAGTGGGTCCTCTGACCCACTTTGTTTTTCAAAGCCATCCTCTTACAGTGTGTGTGGAAGGCAGGCTTTCAGATGTCATTAGTGTCTCTCACCTTCCTTGTCTTCTTGAATCCCAGCTGGATGGTTCCAGGCTAAGAAAACCTGCTGGGACATGGAAACCACACACGTGTGTTTTCATGTGCATGTGTGCTTTCCACCGTGTCGCTCATGGGCAGGTTTCTCCACTCACACTCATTTCTTCCTACCTCCAGATCCCAATGATGGGCCCTTCACCTAGCTTGGCATCTGGGATTCTGGAGCTTGTGGTGCTGGAGAGTGTCAGGTAAAAAGCAGGCTGGATCCAAGCCACAGTTGGTTCACATACAGAGGCACCATTGTCACACTCCTTGGGACACTTTGTGTGGTAACTGTGGGACAACATTGTTTTACTGAAAGAGCAGCACTCCTGCCTTGGGTCCTCCTGTATGAGATTTTGGTGTGCAGGCAACTGGGATTGATGGAGAAGACACACCCTGCAATACTCTTTAGAGCAGAGGTCTACCACTCTACATGAAAAACTGAAACAGCTTCATTATACAGGTTATACATTGTACATTGTATACACTGTATATTATATACACTGTACATTGTGTACACTGTACCTTGTATACACTGTCTCTTGTATACCTTGTACCTTGTACATACTCTATACTGTATACATTTTACATTATATGCATTGTACATTATATACAGTCTCAAGGTCAGACTGTTACCTGAGACTAGTGTTGCCTTTCTGGAGAGATGCACAGCACAGAAAACCAAGGGCTTCACTGAGTGTGTCTCCTTGGTGCCTTTCTTGTCCATCTCAGGAGTGCCTGCAAGAGGAGGCAAGTGAGATGCATTGCACAGCTAAAGCAGGCCAGGGATGCTGGGCATGAAATCCGCAGGGTCAAGAATCACTCAAAAGCTTTGGGCCTATAATCCTGCAGTCTTCAGGAGCAAGAGAATGTCTGCAGTGTTCCAGTATTCCCATTGTGGAAATGATAAAGAGAGACAGAAACACACATTCCTCAGAACAGTCAAACTTTCAGGAAATAGATCAGCATGAATGACTGCAGAGCCCAGGCCCTTTTGTCTAGCATTTCCAAATATTCTCTAAAAGAAAGTTGAGGTGCCTGACAGAAGCCAAGTGAACCATTGGAGGGTGTGCATCTCAGGGAGGGGCAAAGACTGGAGCTTCAGTCAGAACTGACATTGGGCTGACTATGACCACTGGTTCTCACTTCAGGATGGATAGGTTATCATTGTAGAGAAGTCTGGTAATAAAATGATTTTTCCTATGAGCTATTAGAAGAAGGAATGTCCGAGTTTACCCACCCACCAGTCTCTCTCCTAATCCACCCACCCATCCATCCACCCACTCATACATACATATATCATCCGTCCACCCACCATCTTTCTATCCATTCACACATTCATGCATCTATCTATCTATATATCTATATATCTATTTATTTATCTGTCTACTCATCCAACCATCCATCCCTCCATCCACCGACCATCCATCTGTCTATTCTTTAACATCATGCTTTAGAAATATAATCACTGACATCTCAAAAAACGTTCACAGTACACTGCTGTTTTAAAACGTAGTAGATAAATGAACAACTATAACATGCTTGCAGTTTTATAGAAACCTCAAGTACCATGGTGTTCAGAGAAGTTTAAATGAGTACACTGAGAAGTTGCTGTCAGGTAATGGGAGAAACAGCCAACCAGCTCTATGAAACATGACCCTGTGTGGAAAAGGACACGAGAATGGCCTCTTAATTTTACTCATTATAGAAATGACCATCATCACTGACTACTCCACAGCTCTCAAGCAACCACTCTTAGGGGATTCTCCATTACAGACTGCAGTACTGACTTTAAGAGCAATGATGTCTGGTGCTTATTTAATTATCCACTTTGGCATCATAGTTCTCTTGTGATATGAAGTCTATTTTCAGTCTCAGGCTCTGGAAAGAGGTTCTGTCTATTTTTGAGGAGTAGCAGACTAAAGCATAGATGAGTTTCTCTGAGAACAATAAAGAGAGCTATGTAAGTAGGAGAAGGAAGGATCTCTTCAACTAAAAGAGAAATAGATGCATCAGTCTTGAAGAGAGAATAAAGACGAGAGCATTATTGTTTAAAATGTGGGGAGGGCTGGGCAATGGTGGCGCACGCCTTTAATCCCAGCACTTGAGAGGCAGAGGCAGGTAAATTTCTGAGTTCAAGGCCAGCCTGGTCTACAGAGTGAGTTCCAGAATAGCCATGGCTACACAGAGAAACTCTGTCTTGAAAAAAGAAACATAAATAAATAAAATGTGGGGAGAATTTGGGAAGAGTGGGAAAAGAGAACAAATAGGATCAAAATTTATTAAGTGAAATAAATTAAGTAAAAATTTTATGTCCTATGCTTCAATATAAACATTAAATTGGGAAAAATTGAGGTTTCATTGTAAATAATTTATGATACATAAAAATTTTAGAAACAATTATGGAATTTAGAGACAATTATGGAAGAGTATCTAGATTAAATGTCAGCATTCTGAAATGTTATTGCAACTGTGGCTGCTATGAATTTGTAGTTACCACTGAGCAGGTTCCTAGGTGTACTTCTTTATGTTCTAATGGCCACCAACTTGCCATTTAGTGACTAGGTGCAATCCACCAGGAATGAAGAAAGAATCCTTCAGTTTAGATTTCCCTGAGAAGTTTAGTGAAGTAATTCTTTAAAATACCAGTATCAAAGTCCTTTGCAGTGAAAGGGAGATCATTCTTGTTGGGCTCACACAGGGTTCCCTGCACTTTTCCCATGATAGAGTGGTGAAACTTCAATCAGAGTTGAGAAACCACACAGTAATTTTATCAGAAAACATTTAGTGTGGAGAATTATTAACCTGGAGTGTGTATGTGAGTAGCATGAAATAAAGAGAACCCTATGAAGTCCATTCACAGTAGGTATAAGGAATGGCTGCCACCTCCCTCTAGGATGAGAAAGGAATGTCAAGACGAGGCCTTGTAACACCATAGATCATGTCCTTGTTCATGTGAGCATGTCTGCTGCTCACTGAGTGACCGTAGGCATCATGTTGGCAGAGCTGACTGAACACCTGCCTTATGGAAGAAGAAACCTCCTTTCCAGGCTCTAGAGAAAATTCTTTGTGGAGAGGGATACCATGAAGACACTGCTGGGCTACAGAACCACAAGAGGGAGATTCTGTACTGCCAAGGCCAAAGGTGGAAGAGCCATTAATCTGTTGGAGCCAGCCAAACAAGTACAATAGGACCAGGAAGGAACCCTGTTTCCTCCTTCAGTGCCTTCCCATACTGATCCACTTACAGAATAGTGAGGTGCTATCAGGCAGAGTGGAAATGCTTAAAGTCTTTATACCTATTTTCACAAGGGTAAAAACGTGAACTTGAAACTGAGAGGAAATAGCACAGGTGCATGGCTCAACAGCTCACTGACCCATTTCACAGACACTGGTACCAAAGGAGTGAGTCACACAGAGATTTCTAGGACAAGTCTCCCTTTAAACATTTAATTGTGGTTTGTTTTGCTTTGTTTTGTTTTTCTTAACTTTGTTAAGTTTGGTTTTATTTTATTGGAATATATATGTATATGTATATGTATATGTATATGTGTATATGTATATGTATATGTATATGTATATGTATATGTATATGTATATAATACATAATGTATATGTATATATATTTGTATATATCGTATGTATGTGTGTATATATATATATCCTGCTCAGCCACATAATATTACATGCATGTATGTTTTCTGGGCTGACCATTTGGCAGTGGACAATCTTCTAGGGAAGAGGACCTCCTTTGCTTCTAGCATATCTTAGCTGTCTATAGTTCTTGGTGTAGGACTGAGGCCTTATGGGCTTTTCCCTATTCACTTTGTCGTGTTCACTGGTATCATCTTTGTTCAGCTCACCTTCGGGTTGTGTCTGTTGGTGAGACTTTATGGATGTATCTTCTGACATCACTAGGGGACACACTTTCACAGCAAACTCCTTGACCCTTTGGCCCTTGCAATCTTTCCACCCCACTTCTGGTTAATTGTTTTATTAAAAATTGTTTATTTGTGAGTGTATCCATGTTCATCTGCATGTATTTGTTTGGATTAGCACAATATTTTTATGTAGTGTGTGTGTGTGTGTGTGTGTGTGTGTGTGTGTGTGCGTCTGTGCATGTGTGGTTGACTATGGAGGACAAAATGAATGAATGTCAGGTCCTTGGTGATAGTTATAGATAGTTATCAGTCACTAGGCTTGACTTCTGGGCTGTGAACTACAGTCCTAATGAATAAACATCAGGCACTCACTCTTAACTTCTGTGAATAGCAAACAGTCCCTGTATGTGTATTGAACAGTCTTCTTTGGAAGACATTCTCTGATAGATGTTAACACCAAGTGAGAACATTCTGATACTTTGGGTCCATAACCAGTTGACTACCACCATGATTTTTCCTCAAACTTCCATTTCTCCAGTCTTCCAAAATTACATTTTGTAGCCTCTGAACATCCCAAACACGTCAGTCCCCCCTATATGTGTCTGCCTTTAAGCATATCAAACTCTGTATGGACTGAATGCATGGACAAACTTACAGCTTGCAGCTCTGTCGCCTGAAAAGATTTCCCTCTGGTGCTATACTCCAGCATATCTCAACTATTCCTCTGATAAAACCTAAACAGTTAACTTCAAACTCGAGCTCCAAGAATATCTAGGACCAACAAAGGATATACAAAAATAGCAGCAGGATGCAAAAAGGTAAAAGACATATTAGACCCACATAATATCTTGATACATTAAGAAAAATTATTGTAACTAACCTCAAGAGATGATTTTTTTTTTGCATGGGGTGATTACATATCATTACCTGAAAATGATTTCCTTATTCTGTGAGCACATCAGCTCTCGTTGGCTTGATTTTCTGAAATGATGACTGAGACCTTATGTACTCAAATATTGCTATATATGTTTTTTCCATTTTTACTTGCTTGTATACAAGCCATTATTTAGAAGTTTATTTTTAAAACCGTTATTGTAAACTCTATTAATGTCATCCAAAGGCCTTCTCTGTGAAATTTAACAGGGTTTTAAAAAGAGACTATCACTTTTGTTAATCAGCATAGCTTATATATTCATATACTATACATTTATTGTAATATTAGCATTATATGTATGTCAATATAAAATGAATAATATTAGGATTTATAACACTGTTAGTTTTAATGTAACAGTACTCAGAATAGAATATCTTCTAGAGTTATATTGTATGTGCATGACTCACATGCCATGGCAAGCATATGTGTGAGAAGACAGAGACAACTCAAGTTCAAAAGATCAGACTGTATTCCACGGAGAATTTCAGCCAGCTTGCACTTGCACTGTCTGTTGATTGGCTCTATTTTCCATCTCATTCTATTGATTCTACTTGTCTCTTTTGAACACTGACACATAATTTGATTCTGAATATACATCTCTCCATGTTTATTTGTCTTGGTATAAGAATTTATGTACTGTATGGATCTTATGGGAATTCTCAGTTTTTGCTGGATGAAATGAACACAAATGTCTATCCTAAGGGCAATGAAACGGGAAAGACTGTAACTTGGGTTTACAGCAGAATACCACAACTGAAAATTAAGCAATTAAGTAAAATGGCTCACATCATAGCAGCAGGAGTCTCTCTCTCTCTCTCTCTCTCTCTCTCTCTCTCTCTCTCTCTCTCTCTCTCTCACTCTGTGACTCTCTCTCTTTCCCTCTGTGAATGTAAAGAGAAGGCCAAAAAGCCACTGGCCAGTTGTAAATGATAAGAGCTCTTCAGAGTCTAGGAGAGTAGGTTTGCTAGGATAATATGGTTCAACTTTAATGGGACCTTTAACACATGCATAGATAGTTCTTGTCAGAGAATGAATACAGGTTGTCCATCTGTGGCAGTGGTTCCCAACCTCTGTGTTGTAAGCTCTACTGGAATCACACCAGATATCCTGTATATCATATACTACATACTACAATTCACAAGAGTAGCAAAATTACAGTTATGAAGTAGCATTGAAATAATGTTACTTTGGGATCACTACAACATGAAAGACTATATTAAAAAGTTGTAGCATTAGAGGTTACATCACTTCCTCTTTAGTTGATGGATAGTCCTTTGAAAATGCCATCACTGATATTCACAGAGAAGTATTTTATGAGTCTCCTGGGCCTTTCTCAATTGCAGTGGTGCTAATCTCCACAATATATACCACCTTCATTTGCCTATTTAAATTATTATTTATGAAATAAGTCAAAAGCCACTAGCCAAAAGGCTTTTCACCAGTTAGAACCTAAATGCAAAACAAATACTGAGTAAATGCCTTACCAAAACATTTCTGACATGTTCGAATTTTATAGAAACAGAACTTTTGAGTGAGAGTTTGGAACAGGCAAGCTGGTATGAATTCACCCTCCAGCTCCATCTTTTGTAGTCTTAATATATATCAGGTATATTATTGTCTCTGTTTCACTATACCCTAACACATAAGGACAACTATAAAAATATCCACAAAAGCTGTATTTATATAATCATATACTCATGAAATTGATTCTGTTCCTGGAAAATGAGTTGTTACCATCTGTAACCGTGAAAAGCTACCAATTACTCATATTCTGAAAACTATATAGCCCTCAGCATTTAATCATGTATGCATTCTGGCTCCCATTCTAAATATGAGACAAATTCATTGTAAACACAACTAAAGGATTCCAAACTGCATCCTTGGTTGGTATGTCTATAAATACAGACATATTAGTAACAGGATGGTCCCACTGTCTTCCTCTGGAACCCCATCCTCTGCTGCCACTTGGGAAGTTATAAGCACATGCATTGCACAGTTTCACCTGCATACTTCTTTAAATTCTACCCCTAAATTACAGAAAGATACTGCCATTCCATTCTCAGGAGAGTTCAAGAATCCAGGGTATTAGAAGTATCTTCAACAATTCTACATAAATTGTAAATGAAAATAAGTTAGAAAATATGAACACTGACAAATGAGTTTGTAAGGTGCTCATTTCTGATGGTTCCTGAAGAACTTTTTGATGTCATTTCCATATCCCTTCTCACATTCTGGGAGAGCACACGATCATGTCCTTTGATCCAATAAGACTTGGCAGCTATTAAATGAATGGTGTACAGACAGCTGCAGGGAAGGGCTTATAGCCTTTCTAATTACATGGTCATGGGTGATTTCTACCCTCTAAATCTTTAGAGGACCATCCCATTGCCAACTATGTATACTATTTTAATCTCTCATTATAAACTTCCAACATCTCCATATGATTAGTTGCAATGTAATAATTCATATAGAAATGTTGCCCAGAAAAAACTGTAACAACAGAGATATGTCCCCAAACTGCTCTGGACATGTGAACTGATACGTGCACATAATCATGTTAATATTATGCCCTTCTTGTACTCACAGTTTGAGTCAAACCGGTTTCAGATCTACAGTAATAAGCATAATAGTATTTTTCTGCATTTTAAAATGAGGTATAAGTAATATAAATGAAAAAGCATCTGCTTGGCTTTGGTCAAAGGAGGAAGAAAATGTAGAGAGACACACGGAAGGTGTGTACCCTGTCTTCCCATGGTGTGCTCTTTATTATCCTCTCTGCTTCTTCGTCGCTTTCTCATCTCTCCTTCTAGAGATTTTGGGACTGTAACCAATCACTTTCTAGATAAAGAAAGGAAATAGTATGAGGTATAGTGAAAGTCTAGACATTCAGGGATTTTATTTCAAAACAAAATGTATACATGCCCTGCAATCTTCCATAATGCAAATTGATTAGATATAAAAAAAATAAGCCTACACATTAAATTCTCTTTCTATAGAGACATGCACATTTGCATGTATATGATAATCTCTAGTCACTTTAATTAAAATTAATTTTTAATCATCTTAAAGACTGAGAAAATAATGAGAAACTATTTTCTACAAGGTCAGATAGGATGATCTTTGTAAATTTACCCAAAACATGAAAGCTTGTCTAATTCTGTGTTAGCTCATGTTTCTCTGATTTCCTCAACTCCTTTCCAAAAGTTGTCTACAGTGATAGCATTACAACAGATGGTCTGAAAATTTAGAGGTAAGGAGACCTTAGAAAAAACTATTTGAGGGAGTAGGGGAGATGTTTTTGCTTAAGATAAGAAGCTTATCTTAAATGCAATTAGCAATAGCTATTCATACTGTCTAAAATATATGTTGTCATGTCCTATATAACCTGCCCCATGGCATAACTTGGAGTATAAAAACTTAATGACAGCAAAGAACAGTTAAATGTAAATTCCAACCTCAGCCAGTTTCAGTAATAGAAACAAGACACAT
This sequence comes from Arvicanthis niloticus, assembly GCF_011762505.2. NCBI lineage: Eukaryota > Metazoa > Chordata > Mammalia > Rodentia > Muridae > Arvicanthis > Arvicanthis niloticus. Next base: position 148,404,911 of record NC_047659.1, read on the forward strand.
GAACACGTCACAAAACTAGACAACAGATTCTAGAAAGAAGGTTCTCTGGAAGAGAGACACAGGCATTCTTCATTTACAAATAACTTTGCTTTGTGTAAAAGGCATCTACAATTTGGAATTTTCTTTGTTGCTTAAAATTACACATCTTCTTGGCAGTTCAGCAGTCCATGGTCATTGGACAAAACTTATATCGGGAGTGTTGTCCTATCTGTGTAATAGCTCTAGATATTGAAAAAGATTCTGTATCCTCAGATTTACCTTCCTCATTCATGGGATAAGTATACTGCATACTTTTGTATGTGTATGTATAAAAATAAAATAAAAGTAGACAACATATGTGCAGAACAGTCGCCGTATAACAAATAAGCAACATACACCTCAACTGGGTCATCCACTTCTCTGTAGTCTTGTTTTTAAGAATCATACATGTGGATCTAAAGAAGAACCATCTACCCAAATTTACATAGACATTTAAACTTATACTGATATATGTATGTATTTACTTAGATTTCCAACTTGGCTTTTCTTGGCTTTTCTTAACATGGGTGGAAAATTTTGCCTATTATCTTCTCTCTTTCTTTTAATGTATTCAAAGGACACCAATCACATCCAAGAAGCTTAAAATGAAATGGTTCAAAGGCCTTATTAGCTTTTAAAGAACTTTTATGCTGTTCTAAACTTCTGAGACTCTCTTCAAAGGCCATTTGAGAGAAGCTTGTTCACATTTCAGATTACAAAGCATTATTGGCGGGCAGAAGTAGAAATGCTGTCCTGCATCAAGGAAGTGGAAGCCCCAGCCTGCCAGCTCTGATTAGAAAGGGCAAAAAGGACAGTGGGAAAACAGTTTAGCATGGTGCACACCAAGCCCTTAATTAGCACCTCATACCCAGTCTCTTTGAATCAATTAAACCAAAGCATAACTTCTTTCATTTTCAGAAAGAACAAAAATGAAGGGATTCTGTGGTCTGTTCTCCATGGTATTCATGATGCCCTTATTAGTTCAAAACATCATGCCAATATTTTACACATAGTAAATCTCTTCATGCTTGTATGCTCCTATAATATATATAGCTGTATTATCCTCTGTCTCTCTATAGATCATTCATGGAGGACTTAAAAGGCCATGTGTAAAGTGTAATGTATATATATATATATATATATATATATCCTATTGACATTTCTGTGACTAGGTATCAGTTACAGGTTAGCCTAGTAGCTCAGTAGTAGAGAGCTTGCATGGTTAATGTGAGGCTTTGGGTGTATTCCCTATCATTGTATAGATAAATAGATAAATACTAGATAGATAGATAGATAGATAGATAGATAGATAGATAGATAGATAGAGGCACAGTATAATGGGAGAATTCAAATGCTTCTTAAAATAAGATATTTTGGGCATGTGATCAGCTCTAGCCAGTGACTTATCTGTAGCATGAGTGTATATGAGTGATACAGTAGCAAGATGGGGAACTGTGGTACATTTTATCCCAGTGAACTCAGTACTTTCTTGAAATGGAAGCTACTCACATCATTTTTCCTTAGTCTTGATGCAAAACACCACATCCAATATGGCAGTTTCTCTATCCATCACTATAGTGTGATTCCATATACGGCAATATTTAATAGTAGATATGTCTCTTTCTTTCAGTTTAAAAGTGCAGTAAATGCCCTTGTACTTTTAAAGAAGACCCTCTCAATCTTCAAGTTCTTAGGACTTCTTGCAGCCAATCCATCAGTGGATTAACTGAGGAACTGAGGACCTTTTCCCAGAAGACTGAGAAACTGAGAACTCAAGTACTCAGTTTTGAAGGAAGTCACCCTTATTGTTCTGCAGTGGCTATCATTCTCCTTTGGTGAAGGAAGATAGTTTGAAACTGGGTTCTCACTGAGTTGACAATAAAGCAAGTTAGTTTTGCTAAGGGAGTCTGTTTTTCATGTGCAGTTTTGGCTACAAGGCACTTTACTTCTCCCATCCAACACGTCATTTTACTACTTTGAAAATACACGTGATGAATGCGTACAGCTCTAAGCATACATTTGCTGCAAATGGCACACATATGTTTTCATATAAGCAGTTAAGCAGCATACCTGTAGGAAGATGGATTCTCTTTCCCTCGGTAGAGGCAACACTCACCTTACATAGAAATCCCACCACAAACCAAAATACAGATATAACCAAAATCCAACTTGGTGAAAAATGAATTTACTGGGGGTACTTACAGAAATATGAGTGAGGAGTTACTTACAGGAGCAAAATGATTCAAGGACAGCTGTATCAATGAAGTCCACCCCAGCATGGGTGACAGCTCACAAAGGTGGAAACCTAGAGCACTCTGCACAGTGCACAGGGTGCTCAACATGTTGGAGAGTGTCCTTACCAGGTGACTCAGTCATTCTATACCAATTGCTGAAGTTGTGGGTGGGAGAGTGTGGGTGGGGAGCACTCTCACACAGGCAAAGAGGAGGGGGAGGGCAGATGTGGGATGGGGGTTGGTGGAGGGGGTAACCTGGATGGGATCTGAGATGTAAATGAATGGAATGATTAATAATAATTTAAGAAGACAGCTCAAACATCTGCTTCTTCCAGGCAGCTTCATACTCTTCTTTGCAGCTTGACTCCTTTTCTTCTGCAAAGTGACTCTCAGGAGTCACTTACAGCTTACTCTTTGGGAGGGAGGAGCCTAGTGAATCCAGTCAGTTTCAGGGATTTCCTGAAACTATTTTGAGTTGTTCACTTTCTGTTAAAGAACTTGGCTGAAGGAGAAAATGTTTCAATCTCAAGGAAACTGTTATACAACAATGCAGTGCACAGTGTAATTAATGAAGGAAAAAGCTGAATGAACTATGCTGGGAGGGCTGGAGAGTTTGGCAGTTAAAAATGCCTACTGCTCTTTTAGAGATCTACATTCAGTTCACATCTACAATGACTTACTCACAACCTGTAAATCCAGTTTCAAGTGATTCTATAACCTCTTCAGCATCTACTGAAA